>NW_024468312.1:0-46669 GCF_002104995.1 Linderina pennispora | reverse complement strand
TGTGGTGCTGGTGCTGGTGCTGGTGCTGGTGCTGCTGTGCTCTTGCGCCTTCATATTCTAGCTAAGTGCCAAGTGCAGATGCAGTCATCCGCACCGATCTGAGCAGGTGCTGCGCGTCCTTCTTGACCTCTTCCCACTGCGCAAGAACCGCCGACTTGTGCTTGGTCTCAGCGGCGACTGCCTGGTCCACTGCATGCTGGTAGGTTGCAAGCATCGTCTCCATGTCGCTACAGGTGGAGTTGGTGCTCGGTTAGGGTGGATGCGTGGGGCAGGTGGCTGTAGCTTCTGCTGAATCGCGCTGCTTACCTGACTATTGCAATCCCTTGCTCCGCCAAGCTGCTGACTGTGGTCTGGATGTCTACATTGACACCGTATTCATTAATGGTCAGTTACGTGGCTGGATGACACATAAGCGTGCTGCTTGCCTTTGATGTGCTGGATTGCAGCTGCAGGGGTGAGATCTGGGTCAAACTCTGGCTCCTCTGGCTCCTCTGGCTCCTCTGGCTCCTCTGTTTTTGCGGCTCCCTGCTCTGCAATCCCTGTTGGCTTGGCTAACGCATCAGACAGACCCAGTCGCCTGGGCTCATCTGCAGGATGTCGTCAGGAAAGTCAATGCTCCCGCTGAACTCGTCGTCGCTTGAATCCCGAATCACGACCCGGCTAGCCTCATGTCGCTGTTCGATAGCACCAAGCACACTGCCGACTGCCCGCTTCAAGACCTGGTGTGTTGTGCCTTGGTTCTCTTTTGCACAGGCAACTGAACATGTGCGCTGTTGTTTGTACTGCTGTCTACCCAGCAGCATGACGTGTCAGCATTATTCATGGCTATCAGCGTTGATTACCTATGCCAATTACTTTGTAGTCCTCGCTTGCCTTTAGTGCTATTTCCACTTGCGCTTGCTGTCTTTGGCGCTGGTACTGAATCCTTATTCCTGTCTGCTGCGATTCAGTGGTGTGGGTCTGATACCTGTGCTTTGCGGTGTGTTTGCGCTTGAGGCGCTCCTGCTTCTGCCTGCTATAATCGCTTCCCACAGGTCTGATAGACGTTGGCATCAGAATCGGCTTTGCATATGTCGTACTGCTGTTGCTTTGAATGGCTGTTGAACCACTAAAGCCGAGGTTCAGCGGGCGTGCGCTCCGTGGAAGCGGTGACTGCATGCCACTGGGATCAAATGCAAATGGTCGTCCTCGCTGTCTATTCTGGTCAAAATCCATTGCAACGAGTGAGTGCAGAGCGGAGTGGAAGCAGGCAGTGTGCAATGTCCAATGCAAAGGTTTGGCGCATATATGAACAGCCCAATGCACCTAGCATTTACCCAGGCGGATGCCTGACTTGCCTGCCCCGTAACCTGCGCTGGGGATTCATCGGGTTTGGAATATTGCGATCAGTTTGCACAGTTTATCCACAGCACCTAGCAGCACCATACGATAGCACATCTACGCAGCATGCAGTTATCGGAGGTGCAGTTTGGTTTGTCTGCACGCTACACTGCATCACTGCTCCCACCGTATTGCCGGCATCCTATCAATATCCCATCCTGGTCTTGGAATCATTCCAAATCCGAATCCCTGTCCACGCATTCATTCGAGAGGTATTCCCGAAGCACCTCTCATTCGCACCTATATCATGCAACCAGTCATGCATGGAGTAAACCTGGGATAGTGCTGCCATCCAGAGTGGGCTGTCGTCCTTGAAGAGAAAGCACACCTCTTTGTAGCTGACCGAATGCGCAGATCGCACTTCAATATAAAATGTGGTGCTGTTGACATTTGGCTTGGATGTGCCGCTCCAAAAATAAAGCAAGCCGACCCTGCAATGGCCAGTCCGCATGTGCGTCTCGGGTGCGCAATATGTGCCAGCTGACCTACGCCTCCACCCAGTATTCTGGCTTTGCAGGTCGGAGATATTTCTGGGTCTCCAGCGTGACGCGCAAATCAAAGCCGGTTTAGGACAGCATGGTACAAGGTTGTTCTTTGGGTCGGTTTGAGTGGCAGCTCAAACCCATGTACATCAAGCTTTACATTTCCATACCAGGAATGCCGTATCTCGCAACTATACAAATAGTCTTGATCCAGGACAGGCTGTGCTCACAATAATTAGCAGCTGTCTTAGCAACCTTCCAACACAGCCCCACTTTCACATACAAACTGCGCTTTGGTGGTTCAAGGCTGGTAACTACTCCTCCACTATCAAGCGTCTAACGCCGGGCTCCCAAGGATCTATTCTGCTGCAATGGGGTTATTCACCTTCTTCTCCTCCCTCACTCTCGCGTCTGCTGTCATGGCACACACCTATCTCAGCTATGACATCTTCAACGGCGAGCGCAAGTCTGAAGGCACCTGCATCCGCCGGTACTGGAATGCCAGCAGCAGGAACTGGTATGTGGTAAACGACAGAACCCAGGGGATGATTTGCGGCATCAACAATCTCAATTCCACTGCTGCGAAGACCTGCGCTGCAAAGGCTGGCTCCGACACAGTCTTCGAGTGGCATCTCAATAAGGACAGCCCGTCTGATCCGTACATCAGCCATGGCCACAAATGTGCCTGTACTGTGAACATGGTTCCTGCCTCGACAAACGGACTTGGTGCCTCGTGGTTCAAGGTATTCGAGTAGGGCTACAACGCAACACCAACAAGTGGTGCATGGATCAGATCCATGAAGGCGGAGGCAAGGTCAATTTCACAATCTCTGCCGATATCAAGGATGGCGATTACATTGTGCGTGGAGAATTCATATGCCCGACTTTCAAGGGCAACGCCGACTCATTGTTTGTCAACTGTGCGCACATCTCGGTTACTGGTGGCGGCAGTGTTGGGCCCAAAGGCTACGACATCACCAAGGCGTACCAGGCATCGAACGAGTCCAAGTACTCTGCCCGTAACAAAAACTTCACTTCATACCCGATTCCTGGCCCTGCTGTCTATGTCCCTGGATCTGGCTATAAGACACCTTCGTCAGCTGCAAGCACTGCACCTCTAGCGGTTAGCAGCTATGCCTCATGGGCTCCGTGTTCCACAATGTCAACAAGCATGTCCTGTTAGAATGTCAGCTCTGCAGTGTATACAACTGCAGAGGTAAAAGAGACATTGGAACCGATCATGACTCTTTGCGATTCTGATAGACGTGAGGACACTGCTAGTTCTTGTATATGTGACACGCCTACTCCGCATCGTCACTAGCATTATGACATCCAACCAGCAGTTCTCGAGAGTACGTTTGTCTTGGTGCTTCCCTTGGGTTAGCGACAAGCTTGTCACCAGAAGCACAACATACTACTGCCAAATAAACAGTAGTAGGCGCTTTGGGATGCAGCTCATGTCTCAAAATGACTAGACAAGGTTAATTTCTACTTTGAAACCACTACTTGCTTGATGACAGCGTATGTGGCAGGCGCTGACATCGAATATACTGGCAACTAAACTTAGCACTGGTGTGATCCAGCGTGGCCAGGAATTTTCCAAGAGCTTTGTTTGCCAACTCTTTCTGCTCAATCATGATCCAATGTCCCGAATCCTCGATATGGACTCGCATGAGGTTTGGGATATATTTGTCCATGTCCTTGGTCCACGCAGCTGGCAACGCCTTATCCTTGCCGGCAGTAACCATTAGCACGGCTTGTGGATCCTATCAAGTTTGAAACCAGCGCTGCTTTCTTCCTGCCAGTTCAGCTCATGCACGCGGTAGTAGTTGAGCGGCCCCTCCATTCCATGGCGCTGGTACTCGCTGATGTGGTATCCAAGCTCAGACTCCGCCAGCATTTCGCTGCGCTGAGCACCTCGGGCATCAGCAATAGTGCGCTTGTCAATGGGTACAGACTCGCTAAAGACCGACGTATACATGGCATCCTTGTGCGACCGCAAAATGGTGGTGAGAAACAGTGGGATTTCGGCATTGAGCTTTGCAGTTGTTGACTCTTTGCTGAAATAGACTTGGTACTTCCAGTTCGGGCGGCGCTTGGCGACCTGCTCCAAGGGATGTGCGTGGGCATGGTCGGTGTATACGATACAATATGCGGCTACAGCACGCACCCGCTCAGGGTGCCAGAGAGCAGCGCGCCAGACCATCCATGCTCCCCAATCGTGGCCTACCCACACGGCATCGCGATATTCAGAACGTCGAGCAGGCCGACCAAGTCCTTGACAATGGTCTTGGACGTGTAGCTGGCAATCCCCGCCGGTGCGTCAGTCTGGCCGTAGCCGCGCACATCAGGCACAATCACGCGGTACCCGAGTTTGACCAGATAGGGAATCTGGTAGCGCCAGCCGTACCAGAGGTCCGGGAAGCCGTGGACGCAAATTACTGTTTTGGGACCGGAGCCCTCGTCGACATAGTGCAGGTTGATGCCGTTGACGGGCAAACCTGTGGCTGAACGATGCGGGGTTGAGGGGGTCCATACTTGAAAAGATCTGAATGACGAAAATGAGTGGAGAGCGTAGGAGAGAAGGAACGGGCAGGGTGGTGTTTAAAAATGAGGGCAGCTTGCTGCTGGACAGTAAAATCGCCTGGGCTTATTGTTCCAAGCAAATCGCACTGGCATGTGCACTACGCAGCTGGATCGACAGTGTGGCAAGCCCTCGCTTCTACGGAGGTTGGCCATGAACCGAAGGTCCGGAGAGGTACCGGTTAGAATTTAGATAGCATATTGCCAAGAAGTACATGAATCGAAAAGGGAGAGGTGTCGGTTGGTGTGTATCAGCACGAGCTGGGCATGGGGAACGGGTACGGGCGCGTACTCCACGAGACCTGGTTCCGGATAAACTCGTGGTTGCGGGCGACAAAGTCTCTGGGACTGGCGACGACAACAAAGTCAGACATGATCTTGTTCTTCCACCGGCGGGTGGCAAAGTACTGGATGGGCCAGCCGACTAGGCAGGCGCAGGTGATGAAGCAGAGGAAGGAGGTGACGGGGTGGCGCCAGACGCGAGCAACATCACTGTGCGACTTGACAACGATGCGGTCGTGCTCCATGGGGAACGAGACAGCGACCGAGTGCGGGTAGCCGACGGATTTAATGTACTCGGTCAGCTCTCTGCGCACCAGGTCGTAGTCCCAGATGACCTTCTTTTGGACCCGCAGCTCCTTCAGGATATTCTCGGCCTTGACGTAGTCGTTCAGGACCTTCATGATGTCGTAGGGCTCGCCGGTGGGCGTGCGCGCAGTGAATAGGTTGCCTTTTTCGTGGATGTAGGGAGTCAGCTCGAGGGTGAACTTGAAGTCGACGATGCGGTCTTGGTGGGTGTGTGATTCGTGGCGTGTTTGGCCATTCTCGTTGTAGGTGCGCTCACAACACGGTCCTCCATATGCCGAGCCTGCAATGTGGAAATTAATGAGTGGAGGAATGGTGTTAGCAAATCATGTGCAAAAATCACGTATCGCCTTGGCACCGAACCGACGAGATGCGGCCAAGGCTACTTACCGACCACTTCGACAGACACCCGTGGGCGCTCGTTGCTTTCGCTGAGGAATCGGTGCAGGGCCATGACATCGGTGTTGAGCCACTGGTCTGACGACGAGTATCCCTTGGACCGAGCGCTTGTACTCGAGCGAGGGCGAAGAACTCGCGTGATGACAACTCGGCAGGATTATGTGGGTGGCGGTTGGGCGCAGCGGATGACTGCGGGTGAATCAGCGGCTGGCTCTCTTCCAGCGGCGGTGAGCTGTCAGGGCTCGGAGGGATGCTGTTGTCGCTGAAGGGCCCGGCGCCACCCTTGCCGGTGGAGTTGCGGCGGCGCGGTGCAGCAGAGGTTGATGGGCCGGCTGCTGCGGTACTGGAGCCCGAGGCAATATCAGACATGACGTCGTCGTATGACGGCGGCGGCAGCGGTGGGGCCGAGGCCGGTGGCACATTCTCTGGAGCAATGGGAGCGTCAATTTGGCGGTCGACTTGAGGGGCATTTCCTGAGTGCAAGTTGCGGAAATAGATAGCTACAAGGTGTGTGCAGAGAAGAAGTGCAGGGCCAGCTCGCCGTGGCCGCCAGGGGATTAGAAAGGCTTGGCACAGGGCCTGGTGAGCCTGGGCCGTGCTGGATTGGGCAGCAGGTTCAGGCGCGAGAAAAGGGCTGGCGGTATAGCACGGGGCGTGCTGGCGGCAGGGAACTGTCTTTCCAGCTTTCATTGCGTCGATTCCAATTTGCACATACATTCTTGATGAGGCCACTACACGCACTACTAGGAGCAGCCGCGCTGGTGGCAGGCGCGCAGGGGTTCTACATTCCGTCAATGGGCCCGCGGTCGTTCAAGGCGGGCGAGCGGGTGCCGCTGAATGTCAACCGGGTGTTCTCAGAGCATGTGCCGCTGCCGTTTGCATACTACGACCTGCCGTTTGTGTGCAAGCCCAACGACATCCAGCGGCCGTGGCTCAACGTGGGCGAGGTGCTGCGTGGCGACCGCATTGCTTCGTCGGACTACGTGCTGACGATGGGGCAGGACGTGCCGTGCCAAGTGCTCTGCACAAAGTTCCTGAGTGCCGACGCAGACGCAGCAGCGGGGCGGTTCGTGGAGCAGGACTATCTGGTGGAGTGGATTGTCGACAAGCTGCCTGGGGCGACCACGTATGTGTCGGCCAAGGACAAGCAGCGCAAGGAATACGAGCCCGGGTTCAGGATCGGTTCGTACGATCGGGGGCGGCAGATAGCGCACCTCAACAACCACATGACAATGCACATTCTGTACGAGAAGCGCGGCGAGGCACGGCGCATCGTCGGATTCGAGGTGTACCCGCGGTCGATCCAGAACTCATCGTCGTCGTGCCCGAATCTCAACGCGACCAGCGCACTGCCGCCGCTGGTGGTGGGCGAGCGGCGCGCGCAGACGATCACGTACTCGTACTCGGTGCGGTGGATCGAGGACCCGGCAGTGCACTGGACGCACCGGTGGGACCGGTACTGGCGACGTCGGATCCGCAGGTGCACTGGTACTCGATCTTCAACTCGGCAGTGATCATCCTGCTGCTGACAGGCGTGGTGGCGGTGATTCTGATGCGCATGCTTAATCGCGATCTGGTGGCCACCGACGACTTCCATGACATCGAGGAGACGTCGGGATGGAAGCTGCTGCATGGCGATGTGTTCCGCGCACCGGCATACGGCGGGCTGCTGGCGCCGTTGCTGGGGGCGGCGGTGCAGGTGATGTATACGTTCATCGTCACCACGGGCTTCGGGCTGCTAGGTGTGCTGAGCCCGTCGTACCGCGGCGGGCTGCTGACTACGGGCATTGTGTGGTTCCTGCTGACCGGTGCAGCCGCCGGCTACTACAGCAGCCACCTGTACCGCACGTGGGGTGGCAGCAATTGGTTCAAGAACGCAGTCATGACGGCTGCGCTGGTCCCGGGCATGCTGATCGGTACTTCGCTGTTCCTCAACTTGTTCCTGTGGTACCGCGCCTCGTCGGCAGCCATGCCTTTCAGCACCATTCTGCTGCTGCTGGCGCTGTGGCTCTGCGTGGAGCTGCCGCTGACGCTGCTGGGCGCGTGGTTCGGCTTCCGCCGCAAGCCGTACTCGGAGCCGGCTCGCACCAACCCGATCCCCCGCCCCGTGCCGCCGATCCCCACGTACCTGCAGCCGGTGCCCAGCATGCTGCTGGCTGGCGCGCTGCCGTTCGCTGTCATCTTCATCGAGCTGTTCTTTGTGCTCAAGTCCATCTGGCAGGACTCGTTCTACTACGAATACGGGTTTGCGCTGATCGTGGGGCTGATCCTGGCGGTGACAGTCTGCGAGACCACCATCATCATGGTCTGGATGGCGCTCAATGCCGGAGTGCACCAGTGGTGGTGGCGTGCCTTTGCCTACGGCGCCAGCTCGGCCATCTATATCCTGGCCTACTCGATCTTCTACTACTTCTCGCGGGTGCGTGCGGGCATGCCTGGCGTGGGCGGCTTTGTGCCGACACTGACCTTTTTTGTGCAGTCGCTGCTAATTGCGACTGCGTACGCGCTGTGCACTGGCTCCATGGGCTTCTTTGCCGCCTACTTCTTTATTCGCCGCATCTACCGCCTCGTCAAGCTGTCGTAGGCCCAGCATACACACTCTAGACATTGTCAGTCCCTTGTTTTTTCTCTTTTTATTTTTGTCTCAATTACACGCGTATGTTCCGCTCTATGCCTGTTTGGACTTTTCGTTCTTGGCCTGCATGTACGTCAGCGACTTGGCCACGCCCGACGACAGCACACCCTTGAGCGACTGCGTCAGCGCCGGCCTCGCCACAATGCCCTCGACAGCCTTCTTTGCGATATCAGCGATCTGGTCGACTGCCACCAGCTTCTCCGTGTTGACGACCTCGGCGCCAAAGCCCGGCGGCAGCCTGACTCCGGCCTTCTTCCCCTGGCGCACCAGCCCAGCATAGAACCGGTTCGGCATCTTGCGCACCATAGCCGCACGCGCGCTGGGACCCATGTCCTGCTGCAGCAGATCCTGCCCGATGAACTCGAGGTTCGGCAGGCCCTCGATGATGCTGGCGTACCGCGACTTGAACAGCGGCAGCTGCGCATCGACAATATTGCCGACCTTGTTTGGGTTCTCGCCGCCCACGCGCATGCGGAAGTCCCCCGAGAACGAGAGCGATGCGATTGCGTGGAACAGCTCGCGCGACGAGAAGTTCTTGGGCAGCATCAGCAGCGCCGCCCGCATTGCGTGCGTCAGATTCACCTGCTTCGAGATCCGCATCAGCGGGTCCCGCCGCAGCGTCAGCGTCGGCTTGTGCATGCGCCCGGCCAGGTACAGCGAATCCCAGTTCAGCAGGTCGCTGCTCAGCGTGTCCATCGACACCACGCCGTACTTGATCACCACGCCGTTGATCTCCACAAACGGATTGTAGTACACCCCGGCGCCCATCTGGCTCTGCACAAACGTCACTGCGTCGGCGCCCAGCGAGCCCATGAACGAGTAGTGCGACCGGTTCTGCGCGATGTTCAGCGCATGCCAGTGGTCCGGGTGGCTCACCGCAAACACCAGATCAATCATCGGCTTGCTCTGCCCGCTGTATCCTGCCTGCTTGTACACTCCCGAGCCATACGCAAACGCATACCGGATCGGCGCATCGAACTGACGGAGCACCCCTTGCAACTGCTCCTTAATCTCCGCCTGGGCAATCCGCATTGTGCCCAGCTGCCTTTCCTCCGCTGATGTCAGAATACCCGTCGACGCCGGCGCCCGCTGCGTCTCTGCCGCCCACTGCTGTTGCTGCTGTTGCTGCTGTTGCTGCGTGCCTGCGCGCTTTTCTTCTGCCATGCGCTGTATCGTGCTCACACCACCCTGAGCCATCTAAAAAAAGATAACGCGGATTATTAATCTCAGCTAGAAGTCCCGCGCTCGTTGATCTCAGTGGCCCCTTGGTATTTTCTGATAGGGCCTGTGCTTATCATGTGAATTTGCTGCTGGCTCGTACCTGCTGCTTGCGCATCAGCAGAACGTCGTCAATGCTGGCCTTGCTGGTGCTGCTGGTGCTGCTGCTGCTCTCCACTGACGGCCCAGTACTTTCCCACCGGACCTGCGACGAGATCATAGGAACAGCTCCTCTCTACAGGTCCCCGCATACTGTTTAGTCTAGACTCTCGCTGGAAAAGAAAAGGCAGTTGTTCAACAAACAATCTCTCTCGCACTTGCCTTGCCCAGAACAGCGCACCTGCGCAGGAGACGACTGGAATTGACTGTCGAAAAGCTCATTCTGCTGATTTTGTGTGTACAAGAAAGGGCAATATTTGGGAAAGAAGACGAAAAATGTACTGGAAGCAGAGGAAACAAAAGAAACAGCGATCAAGGCTCGCGCTTCGGCTTTGTAATGATTAGGGACCTAATTATCGCCCTCCCCGTCTCCTTCCTAGCGGGCAGGGCCAGTAGAGCAGCCCTGGGCGCTCCTCCACGCCCTAATTGTCCTCTGTCCACGTTCCACGCCAGGCATATGCAGGCAGACCAGAGTGCCGCCTTGTTGCCTCTCTACCAGGCGACGCGGGGAGACGAGGCAAGCCGGCTCGCTCTCATTTCCGGTTGAGTGTGAAGTCCAAGCGCCATTGGGCAAGCCAAAAAACCGCATCTCCTCCGCCCCCTGGCGGTGAGTGACGTTGACACACCGTGTGCATACATTGCATGTCTGCTTTTTACATGCTATTAGAGGGGTCTAGAAAAATACAAGTGCTGAGATCCTGCCGTCTACAGCATGCGTGCCTCGGGCTTTTCTTCCTCGTCCGACAGCGTCGTCTCAAACGACATCCGGTGGTCTTTCCTGGGCGACTTGAACGCCCACACCGAGCCCGAAAACAGGCTGTCCATTTCCTCAAGCGTCAGGTTCTTTGTCTCGGGCAAGAAGCAGTAGATGATCAGAAAGTTCATCGCCATGATGATGCTGAATGCGCAGAACAGCCTCCATCCAGCCCGCTCCAGCAAAATCGGGCTGGTCAGAGTAACCACAAAGTTCGAGATCCAGTTGGTCCCTGTGGTTACTGAGGTGGCCCGCGCTCGGATGTGCGTTGGGAAGATCTCTGACGGAATCAGCCAGCCGCACGGACCCCACGAGAACGCAAACGAGGCCACCACAAGATACACCATGCATATAGACGCAATGCCCATGCTGTGGACGTCCAGGTGAATCAGGACACCCGTCATGTCGTTGGCCTTGATCGCACTGTACGACCGCATCATCAGCGCCAGGACAAGGTAGAATGTCGAAATCAGCACCGTGCCCAGCAGCAGCGTCGGCCGTCTGCCCCACCTGTCAATCCACAGAATCGCCGGCACCGTCGACGACACATTCACCAGCCCGTTGATGGCCTGGCACATGGCAATGCTCTGCACGCTGCTCAGCCCCATGTCGAGGAATATCTTGGGCGCATACAGCATCAGCGTGTTGATGCCGGTGAACTGCTGCATGAACTGCATTCCGCACCCCAGCAGCAGCCGCCGCCGGTTTGGAAACTTTAGCAGCTCCCAGTATGACGAGCTCTTTGTCTCCTTTTCAGTCTTGATCGTCTCGTAGATGAGCCGCAGCTCCTCGGCGACCTCTGGCACGCTGGCATGTCCGTACGCCCGCAGTCGGCCCAGCACCTGCCGCGCGTCGCCAATGTAGTTGTGTGCGACCAGCCAGCGCGGCGAATACGGCATAAACGCCATTGTGAACAGCAGGACGATGCTGGGCACAATCTGCAGCCCCAGCGGCAGCCGGAACTGCTTGTCACTCTTGATATACGAGCACCCGTAGTCGATGCCGAATGCGATGAAAATGCCCCACGTAATTGCCCACTGCTGCAAGCTGACCATGCGTCCGCGGTTCGCCGGTGGCGCTGACTCGGACTGATACACAGGCACCACATTAGACAGAAATCCAATCGCCAGGCCATTGACGAACCGCCCGGCGATCAGCATCGACCGGTTCACGCTGCCGAACTGGATGGCCGACCCGATTGTGCAGATAATGGCGCCAATAACGATCGTCAGCTTGCGCGAATACCGGTCCGACACAGGCGCAGATATCAGCGACCCAAAGAAACATCCGATGGTCAATGAGCTGACTATTATGCCCTGTGCCACCGACCCTGGCGCGCCAAAGTATTTTATAAAATGCTCCATCTGCAATATTGACGACATGATGCCGATGTCGTACCCAAACAGCAGCCCGCCCAGTGCGGTTACACTGCTCACCACATACTTTGGTGTCTCATGTCGCATCGCATGTCCCTCCTTTTATCGGCTCTCTCCGTTTTGTATTATGTGCGTGTGTATATATATACACACGTTTGAAAGGGCGAGGGCGAGAAATAGAGATGCGAGAAAAGGCAGGCAGAATTAAAGTGCTGAACCAAAAAGGAGAAGGGTGTGGAGGGAAGAGGGAGGAAAAGGAGGGATGAGGTTGGCTCTTGCGCATTGCCGACCTGCGAGGAAAAACAAGAACGCTGATACTCTCTCGTCATTGCGGTGCCATTAGAGCACCTGCCAACCTCCCCCACACCCGTCCCAAATTATTTCTTGTCATGTCGACGTGCATGGCAGCCAGAAGAATGGCCAACATACGAGTCACTCTTGCAATTGGAGGACCAAAAATGCGATAAACCTGATTCCACCTGCCTTTTTTTACATGCTTTTGTTGCCTGCTGAGCACTGCCCAGATACTAGCAGTCGCTCGCACCAGTCGTTTGCCTGGCTGGAGGATAGACAATGCGCTGCGATTTGCATGCCCGCATCCTCCTTTCTGCTGCTTCTCCGTTTGGCCACCTCTCTGCCTCCCCGGCCCATTCTGGGCCAACAAGTGTCGGGGAAATCCGCCTGTCGCGCGTCCACCTCCCCGCGTGACATCGACCCGCTTGCACATGCACCCTCAGACACTTTTTCAGAGTAAAATGCCCTCACCGCATTCTCCATCGAAACGGCAGATCTGCATCAACCGGGTCTGCATGTGTTCGATTTTGCATCTCTTTTTCTACCCATGTATCTACGTCCAGATGATGACAGGGACAGGGAGAAAGAGCTCTGGCGTGATTTGCCCTCCTGCCCTTTCAGCCAGCATGCGCCCCCAGAGAAAGGACGACTGGGTGAGCAACAACTGGACCGGAAACTGCAACTGTGCTTTTTGGAACTCAACACAGTGCTTGCAGCTGCCAGCCTCTCCCCTGGCTGCCCCGTATGGCAGACGTATCAATTGCGCACGAGTGAATCCTGGGGCTGTGCGGCAATGAACTATAGTAGTGGCATACATTAGCTACTCCGCTTGTGCACACAACATCAGCGGCATTTGGAGCTCCGAACTATGCTCAAAGCGGCTACACCTCCGCCGCTGTTGCTCAATAACCATGTGCAAAAGCCCGCATGGCCCCAGCCACAGCCCCAACCGCGCCCTCCTGGCCGCCACCCATGGCAGGATGCATGTATCTCAGACAAGAGGCGTATCAGGCCCCGGCTCCGAGCCAGAGAAAAGACCAGCATGCACGCAGGGGCCACCGGGCAGCAGCCTGAGCGATCGTCCGCCAGAGGCATACACTCTGCGCCAGATACCGGCGCTATCAGCAACATGGGGCGCAAAATAGACTGTTCATCGGCGTTGGCATTGAACACTCAACATGCAGACGTAGCGTAAGATTTACTTGAAGGTCTTGCCGTCGGCGCACTCGCGGGGCAGAGCGGGGCCCTCCCAGGCGAAGCAGTCCTCGATCTCGGCCTTGGTCTTCGGGTCCTTGTGGTCGACCTTGGTCCAGGTGTACGACTCGTAGTCGGCAGCGTCAGTGACCTCCTCGGGCACCTCCTGGCCGCGGACCATGAAGTAGCCCCAGATCTGGTTGTTGCCGTTCTCGCCGAGAACCAGCAGGTTGCCGAAGGCGTACTTGCGGGCACGCTCCAGACGGTTGAAGAACCCGCCGACCAGGTTGTTCGACATGAAGATCTGGGTCAGCTCGTCGTTGTACTTGTAGTCGACCTTCCAGAACGAGTAGCCCTCCTCGTCGTAGTGCTCCCACAGCCAGTTCATGGCATCGGGCTTGGTGTCGTTGTTCGAGTAGAAGCGCTTCCAGTCGTCCAGCACCATCTTGGCCGGCGGCAGCAGGTCGAGCTTGCTCTTGGGCTTGGGGGCGGGCTTGGGAGCCTCCTCAGCGGGCTTCTCGGCCTTCTTCTCGGCCTTGGGCTTCTCAGCCTTGGGCTTCTCGGCCTTCTTGGCCTTCTCCTTCTTGGCCGGGGCAGCGGGCTTGATGCGCTCCTTGCACAGCTCAACATCGGGAACAACAGCCTTGAAGGCAGGCTGGCTGATGATGGTCTTGAAGTAGCGGGTCAGGTTGCGGTACTGCTTGCGGTCGGCGGCAGTCAGGTACAGCTTGTACGGCATGATCAGGTCGCAGGCCACGACGACATCAGCAACGGTGATGCGCTCGCCAACAAGGAAGGTCTTGTCCTGGAGGATGGTGTTGAACACACCCAGGAAGCGGAACATCTGCTCCTCAGCGGCCTGGTGCGCGGGCTTGACGAACGGCATGAAGCCAAGCAGCGGGTACAGGACACCGCCCATAGCGGGCGAGAAGTCAGCCTCGGCAGCCAGGATGAACTGCAGGATCTCGGCGGTCTCCTCGGCGGTCTGGCCGAGCAGGGGCGAGTCGGCACCAGCCTTCGACGCGACGTAGTAGGCGATAGCCGACGAGTCGGTCAGGCGGAAGCCGTCGGCGCCCTCGAAAGCGGGAACCTTACCGGCCGGGTACTTGGCCAGGTACTCGGGGGTCTTGTTGTCAACACCCATCTGGAACTCGGGTGTGGTGGCGAGGTCGAGGCCAAGGAAGCTGGCGACAACGCGAGCCTTGTAGTTGCGGGCGTTCACAGTGGGTCCAACGAGAGTTCCGACAGGGGCCATTTTCAAATGTTTCCGATTCTGCTTTGTAGATTAGAGTAAAACGAAGGAAGGTGAAGGAAAAAGAGGTTGATTCAAGCAACCGACCCAGCTTTACAAGCGCTCGACGTGGCTGGCTGACGGCTCAACAAAAAAATTTTGCAGCAGTTCCAGGTTGGGGCAGGCAATGCCCCTGATGCGCAGATCGTAATTGCTGGATTTAGCTTCTGAGCTGATTTCGGCTAATGCATTTTATTGGATTTTGCTATTGAAGCTAGCGGCACTACTGCCCGACTGGAAACCAGTTCTCCTGCTCATGCTGCATAGACACAGCGCGCGCCGGTGTGGTCGATATGTACAAAGGGGGATTATTAGGGTAGCGAGGAGAGGTGCAGCGGCCGGGCACAGCCTGCTTAGCGGATGAAGGCGCGGGCCATGGTGGCGTCGGTCTGCTGCTTGCGCAGCTTGTCGAAGGCTGCCATCGGGTTGGTGCCGCGGAGCAGCTCGGCAGAGCCGCGGGGAGTGGCCGGGGCAGAGCTGGTCGGCACAGCCTTGGTGGACTTGCGGAAGATCTTGGTGAAGGCCATTGTAAGAGTTGTGTGCTGGGACTGCGAGCTGTATTAGAGATGTAGAGACGTGTTTGAGTGTCGAGTCTCTTGGCCGGCTGCGCTGCCAGCTGTCTTTTATACGGGGCTGCCGTAGCACATTTCACCGTGCTAGATCCGTCAGAAATATGCCCTGGACGAACACGCTGCGGGCACGCTTGAGGGCACGTTGGGCTGACGCCGGGCTGGCTCTGGGGGCTGTGCAGCCTGCTCCAAGAGGCAGCATTTGCTCCATATGGCAAGCAGCCTACGCAATGTTGGGGGCTACGCGGTGCAGCGGGCGGGTTGCCAATTTACTTTTGTTGGCGCCGGATCGGTGCTGCCGTCGCACTGGGCTGGCCTGAGCCCACAAATCCCCAGCGCTATTTTCTCACGCAAAGCACGACGACGCTAAAAATAATGCAGGGGCTTTCTAAACCCCTTCGCCGGCTCTTTGGGGACTTCTGGGGTGCCGTCGCCCGCACCTCCGCACCCGTGCTTTCCAGCCCAGTCCCGGAAACATAAATAGCGCCAGCCCAACCGACTGCATTTTACTACTTCGCCTAGCAACCGTGTCAGACCCAGTTCTGTTGGGGCCTAAGCGCAATAGTTTTCTGTATATGTCGATAGTGGTGCGATTTATGCTCGGTGCCACGCTTTGCGCCGAGAGCACGCTATGCATACACAAGAGCCGGATAAAAGACTGAGGCAACACACAGCAATCGTTTAAAGCATGTGCCAGCGCCCGCGCTTTTCGGAATGTCCAGGAAATATCCACCTGCACACCCTATGAACACTCCTGCCCAGCCTGACCAGCAAACGCGCTTGACTCGGGACTGGGTGCTTTGCCACACACACGTGCCTGGCATGAACAGCATCCAGGCTGTCCTAAATGGCCCATGGTATATCTGATGTGGGACTCTGGTAAAGCTGTTGCTTTAATCTACAACCTTTTTGACCCTACTGGAGCGATACACACCACCTACACATACCTGTCTGAATAAGTAGCAGCAATTTAGTGCTGAGTGATTCGCACCCACAAACAAGTGGCCCATGCCCACTGGGGATATATTCCCTCCTTGATTTTTATTGCAATCCTCAATAATGCTGCCTCTGCTTATCCATTCGTTACTACATTTCCATACCTTCAATGGCTGATAACCAGCAGGCCACACCAGCGCTGCCTCAGCCACAGCGCACTATCTCTGACGAGTTTCGTGAGATTCAGCATGTCATTTCACAATTTCAGTCTCAGCTGGACAAGGCCGACGGGACCATCGGACTGCACCCGTTCGGGCCTGTGAACGCGAGCCAATCCAAGGAGATATTTAGACAGGCAGTAGGGCGGTTGCGGACCGCACTGACAACCTACCGTGACTCCACACTGACGTCCTGGAGCGGGCTTCTGGCCAACAGTGCCAACGCGATGCAAATGCCAGACGGCAGCCCGAACCCGCTGGCAACTGCGGTGCTAGGATCAACAAACAGGGCAATTGCGTCAGCCCAAGAGCTCAGCACCATGCGCCAATCTACCGATGGCTTGCATGTCGACCTAGTCAAGTGCAAATCCATGCTGATGGACTCGGCGGCAGACGCGATCTCTACCGCGCTGGAGAGCGGGTTCAAGGGTGATGCTGATCTGCTGGTCGACCGGGCCAAGGCGCTGGCCAGCAAGCTTGGTCTGGCTAGCTATACTGACGAGCAGACAAACAACGGAACCAAGGTGACCACAGTGACCCTGGCCGGAGAGATCCTTGTTATCGATGTCGACCTCAGCGACAACGCCGATTTTCTCAAAGTCAAGGTGTCATACGCATCGGAAACAGAGCACGATGAGCGGATCGACGCACTGATGCTGTCCAAGCTGAAGAAACGCGACATCCATGGGTTTGAGCGGCTGATTGAGGAGATGGCCGAGCTGGATAAGCTGACAAAGGTGCGCACACCAGCAAACTTTCTGCACAACATGTTCGCAATGGTCGCGACCCTTAACGAGATCCAGAAGCAAGAGCTAGCGGCGCTGGACAGCGATGCCAAGCAGCTGCTTCGGTACGGATCGGGCATATCGCTGCCACACACGTGCCATGTCGGCTCATCGTCGCTGCTATATGTCCCCGCAGTGCTGAAGGCAGGGATATCAGGCGCCGCTTGGGCACAGCTGGCTACAAACACGTTCCCGAATATGGCGGTCTTTGACAAGTGCATCTGGCTGCACTTTGGCTGGGAGCCGACGCAACCACCGCAGTGCTTCCTGTCTGCGCTGTTCCAACAGCACTGTCTGTCGCCAGAGTACATGATTGAGGACTCAGAGTCACATCGAGTGGCCAGCATCTCGCACCCAACGATCCACGGCCTGCAGCTCCGCTTCCTAGAGTTCATCCGGCACCAGGCTAACTCCAGCCAAATGCAGGTAGACTCGGATGCACAAAAGGCAGATTTTGACGACAAGTTTTGGGTCCCTTATCGCGTTGTGGCCAAGCTTGCGCCATCAATGCCAGCCTGTGCCCAGACTGTGCGCAAGCTGATGACTGCTGCCTGTCTGAGCCCGGAGACACAAGACACTGCCAGTGTTGCAGCAACCATGCAAGACTCACCACGGCTACTTGAGGATGCCCCAACGCTCGAATACCTGGTCTACCGCCACTCATGCAAGCAGGAAAGCGGTGGTGAGAGCGTCGGCTCCAAAGACCGGACACTGCCGAAGGTTGTGCACAACCTCGGTGGGGATCAGGTCACGGTTGAGATGGAGCCACCCCAGATCCGCGCGTGGTCTATCGAGCGCATTCCGCTTGACCACCTGCGCAGCGTCATCAGCATCGTACCAATCCTGCGTCGGCAGGCGGTGTTCAACGAGCTGCTCTCCAGCTGCTTCTCGCAGCAGCATGATGTTGATAGCGGTAGCGATGAGCTTTCTTCTACCATCCACATTTCGGCCCGTGCCTTTGCCAGCGACCCGTTCCGTATCGATTTTGTCATTCGCAAGGCGCCTGGGCAAGAGGAGGCAGCACACGAGGAGAAGCGTGCAAGAGTTGACGATATGGCGCCCGAACCATCTGCTGCCAGCCAGCCAACTGGTGTAGTCCTCAAGGTCGCAGAGTATACAGGCGACATTCAGGGCTGGACACACCAGGACCTTGGGATTTCCCCACTGCCGACATGGCAGCCTCCCTCGGCACCGTCGCACCAGACAGCCTCACTGCGCAGACCGCGAATGCTGCGCTGTCCAAGGTCGCTAACCTGAGCCACAGCATCCCAATGATTGCCAGCTGGCTGAACATGAAGCAGTGACGCTGCATGCACACATGTCGCCAGCAGCAAGTAGCTAGAGTTCATATTTATAGTTGTTGCACTGGTCAATTCACTACTCGAGATCGAACCGCAGCACCCGGTCCACGCGATCGCTTGCATTGTCCAACGCCTGCCAGTCCTGTCGCCACTCCTGCTCTCCCCTTCGCCCACCATACAGCGCAGGCGACTGGAAGTACGGGAGAGCTGCCTTGGGGCGTAGACACCATTGGATCGTGCTCTGTGAACTTGTTGTCAGGAGTGCGGTCAGGTGCGGCTCCATGCTGGGAACCAGCAGCTGCATTCTGTGCGCCGCTGCCGCCCTGCTCGTCAGGCGAATGGTGCTGGTACAGCGAGTCAAAGAGCTCGCGCACATTAGGCGCGTTCTCTGGTGCGATATCAAGCGCCCGTGTAAGGCAGGCAGCAGCCTCGCGGTATCTGCGCAGGTGAGTGTACGTTTGGCCCAGCAAAAACGGCACATTGAACTCATGTGGGCACTGGTGGAGGAGACACTCGAAGACTGCCGCCGCTTCGTCGTAGCGCTCGAGAATCATCAGAATGCGGGCGCGCTTGAACATGACAAAGTTCAGCGCGTGGTGCGATCCAAGCCCGCCCACTAGTATGCCTTGCTCCGTCAGCACAGCGCCAAGGCCGATATGGCCACCATCCTCCTCATCGACCTCTTTGCCCTTGCAGTTGCTGCCGACTGTCACTGGCTGCATCATGCACTCGATCCGCTCGTATGTGGCTAGCGCTTGCTGGTTGTCTTTGCGCGCCTCAAACACCGCAGCAGCGCTCTGCAGCAGGAGCGGATTCTGGCTGTTCAGCGACAGGGCTCGCTTGAAATGGTACTCAGCCAAATCTACCTTCCCCAGCCGCAGATAGGCAGTGCCAAGGCCATGCCACGCGTTGCAGTGCCTCGAGTCGACACGCACTGCAGTCCGGAACGACTGTTGCGCTTGGTCCAGCTCATCGCTTGCCGTGCTCTCGTGCCCGCTCAGCGTATATGCGTACGCAAGCCCACCCTGACTGCCCGAGTCGACGCGTGGAGCAAGTGCCAGTCCTGGGCTTGGCTTGTACAGCTGGATACTGCGCCGAAGGCTCTTCAGTGCCGATTGACGGTCGCCGTCGAGCGAAAAGCAATTGGCAACCGTGATCCAGGCCTCGGGACTCCATGTACGACCGATGGAAATCATGTCGTGAGCAAGCTGTGCTAGCGATTCCTCGCGCTTCATGTGCCACAGCAGAGTTGAGTATATGTCCATGTCACGAACACGATGGGGGGCAATATGGTGGCCGCTCGAAAACGCCTGGTGTGCTTCTGGAAAGCGCCCAGCCTCAAAGCAGATGCGACCAAGTAAGCAGAGACCCAGCGCAGAGTTCTGCAGCTCTGCCGGTAGCCGCGAGAAAGACTGGATTGCGTCGTATGTCCTGTACGCCATTGCATTGGAATAGATCTGGCTACTGGCCACCATTAACTGGAACATGTGTGCCAGTGCAGCCTTCTGCTCACGAATTTGGGATGCTCTGCTTTTGCTTGATGCAGTCACAGGCTCGCGCACTTGGTCCAGCGATATCGACTTTACCATTGCTCCGTTGCGTGTGCGCTTCTTCTCATGAGCCAGCGTGCTGGGGTCCTTCGAGAGAGATGCCCTTGTCGATGCCGACGCCGGTGCCAATGCCGGTACTGATGCAGATGCAGATGCAGATGCAGCCGGTCGTGACGCCTGCCCACGGGCCAATGTTGTCGGTCCTCTCGATGACAATGATGCATTGCTTGTCGGCTGAATATGGTGCGACCGCGATCTGGTATTGGGGCCAGCTGGTATCGACGACATCGGTGTTTGTATATTTGCCCGTGTGCGGGCCTGAATATCGGCTGTTGATTGCGTACCAGACTGCCTATACCGTGCTGAAGTGCCTTTTGTTGCCCTAGTCGCTGCACTGGGTCGCTTCAGCGCCCCTGGTGGTATACCTGGAATTCCTGTATAACTTGTACGATGTGGGTGCACCCGTGTTAGTGGCTCAGACCCTGACTCTGCGAGCGACTGGGACGACTGCTCGGAGCTAGGCAACAGTCCATCAGGTGAGAACCGATCAGCGCTGCCATCCAACAGCTGCACAAGCCGCTCCCCAGATCCCAAGTCGCAGACACGTCTGCATGCCGACCACAGCAAGGGGTTCCGTCTCACTGCCTCCAACGAGTGCTCCTCGCTCTGCGCGGTCCTGTTTGTCCGTAGACACACCATGCCGAGCATATCACGAGTATCTGCTATTGTCGGCACAGCGTATATTGCGGCTTCACCAGTCACATCTGTCTGGATGTCCGCCCCAATAGAGCTGCCTGGCTGATCAGGCAGAAACACCAGCTTCAAGATGTCTACCAGCGATTCGAGGTTGTCCTCCGCCTCCTGCCACTTTTCGAGCCGTGTGCAAGCCACTGACAGCAGCCATAATGAACATGCAAGTGCCTTTTTGGCTTTCAACTGTGGTGGATCCTCGCGTCTACCCTGATGCTGCGCATTAGCCACACGACTCACTGATTCAGAGCTGCTGTCACACATGTCGATGATGAAGTCGATCTCAACTATCACCGGGCTGAGCAGCGCGTAGACAGCCGAAACCTCGCCCAGATGCCAATGACACAGCGCCAGCCAGTATATGCTGCGCACATCGAACATGTCTGTCCGCGGCTCGGTTGTCCGTTCACCCGTCTTCCCAACTGTCTGCTGAAGTATACTACCGGCGACATCAACTAACTCCAGATTATGAAACCATGAATGGTATGTTTCAGCTATATACAAGACCGAGTGTGGTTGCAGCAATGAGATTCCGCGCCAAATTAGCGACTCATAGTATAACCGGGCCGCTTCTGTTTGTGGCCGAGCAAGGTGAGGTATGGGTCGCACTGTTCTAGCCGATGTATGCAGCTGGCGCTGTCCCTGCTGCTTCTGCTGCGACAGCTGCGGTGGGGAGCTCGACCCTCGAGGAGTTGAGCTGTGTGGGCTGTGGGCTCTCGTGTGGGCGTTTCGCCTGCTCATATCTGAGTTTCTATTAAATGTGCTCCTGAGCTCGCTGAACATTTACGCCCTAGTTCATTAGGATAATAATAGAAATGCTAGTAGAATGGAAAGTGGGAAATGTGAATGGCAAAGAGGCATGCAAAAGCTTTAAAACAACTTTGCAGAGCGCAGTGATGGCTAAAACGCCAAAACGCGATCAAGCTGAACACTTGCGAGTCGATGAGCCGAGCCGAATCAAGCCTGGCTTGCATACATACATGCCTATGCTGGCCGCTGCGTTGCAAATCGAAGCGACGCACATCGACTAGCTGTGTAAGCAGCAGAGCTACTGGGTGCTGAGGCAATATTATATGCCGAACATAGTATTTGTGATTCAAGGATAACGTTATAAAGGGCCATTGCGGCGAACGATGAAGCTAGGCTTATTTGTTATTTGATGAAGCCAAGGGAGACGGAGCCCATGAGGCATAGCTGCTAACCGCCAGAGGTGCAGTGCTTGCAGCTGACGAAGGTGTCTTATAGCCAGATCCAGGGACATAGACAGCAGGGCCAGGAATCGGGTATGAAGTGAAGTTTTTGTTACAGGCAAAGTACTTGGATTCGTTCGATGCCTGGTACACCTTGATGATGTCGTAGCCTTTGGGCTCAACACTGCCGCCTCCAGTAACCAAGATGTGCGCACAGTTGACAAACGATGAGTCGGCGTTGCCCTTGAGAGTCGGGCACTTGAATTCTCCACGCACAATGTAATCGCCATCCTTGATATCGGCGGGGATCGTGAAATTGACCTTGCCTCTGCCTTCATGGATCAGATCCATCCACCACTTGTTGATGGTTGCGTTGTAGCCCTACTCGAATACCTTGAACCACGAGGCACCAAGTCCGTTTGTCGAGGCAGGAACCATGTTCACAGTGCAGGCACACTTGTGGTCATAGCTGATGTACGGATCAGACGGGCCGTCGTTATTGAGATCCCACTCGAAGACTGCGTCGGAGCCAGCCTTTGCAGCGCAGGTCTTGGCAGCAGTGGAGTTGAGACTGTTGATGCCGCAAATCATCCCCTGGGTTCCGTTGTTTACCACATACCAGTTCCTGCTGCTGGCATTCCAGTACCGGTGGATGCAGGTGCCTTCAGACTTGCGCTTGCCGTTGAAGGTGTCATGGCTGAGATAGGTGTGCGCCGTGACAGCAGACGCGAGAGCAAGGGAGGAGAGGATGGTGAATAGCCCCATTGCAGCAGAATAGATCCTTGGGAGCCCGGTGTTAGAGGCTTGATGGTGGAGGAGTAGTTACCAGCCTTGAACCACCAAAGCGCAGTTTGTATGTGAAAGTGGGGCTGTGTTGGAAGGTCGCTAGGACAGCTGCTAATTATTGTGAGCACAGGCTGTCCTGGATCAGGGCTATTTGTATGGTTGCGAGCTACGGCATTCCTGGCATGGGAATCTAAAGCTAGATGTGCATGGGTTTGAGCTGCCGCACTCAAATCCGACACAAAGAACAACCTTGTACCATGCTGTCCTAAACCGAGCTTTGATTTGCGCGTCACGCTGGTGACCCAGAAATATCTCCGACCTGCAAAGCCAGAATACTGGGCAGAGGCGTAGGTCAGCTGGCACATATTGCGCACCCGAGACGCACATGCGGACTGACCATTGCAGGGTCGGCTTGCTTTATTTTTGGAAGCGGCACATCCAAGCCAAATGTCAACAGCACCACATTTTATATTGAAGTGCGATCTGCGCATTCGGTCAGCTACAAAGAGGCGTGCTTTCTCTTCAAGGACGACAGCCCACTCTGGATGGCAGCACTATCCCAGGTTTACTCCATGCATGACTGGTTGCATGGATATAGGTGCGAATGAGAGGTGCTTCGGGAATACCTCTCGAATGCATGCGTGGACAGAGGATTCGGATTTGGAAAGATTCCAAGGCCAGGGTGGGATATTGATAGGATGCCGGCAATACGGCGAGAGCAGTGATGCAGTGTAGCGTGCAGGCAAACCAAACTGTACCCTCCGGATAACCGCATGCTGTGTAGATGTACTATCGTATGGTGCTGCTAGGTGCTGTGGATAAACTGTGCAAACTGATCGCAATATTCCAAACCCGATGAATCCCCAGCGCAGGTTACGGGGCAGGCAAGTCAGGCATCCGCCTGGGTAAATGCTAGGTGCACTGGGCTGTACATATATGCGCCAAACCTTTGCATTGGATATTGCACACTGCCTGCTTCCACTCCGCTCTGCACTCACTCGTTTGCAATGGATTTTGACCAGAATAGACAGCGAGGACGACCATTTGCATTTGATCCCAGTGACATGCAGTCACCGCTTCCACGGAGCGCACGCCCGCTGAACCTTGGCTTTAGTGGCTCAACAGCTATTCAAAGCAACAGAAGTACGACATATGCAAAGCCGATTCAGATGCCAACGTCTATCAGACCTGTGGGAAGCGATTATAGCAGGCAGAAGCAGGAGCGGCCTCAAGCACAAGCACGACCGCAAAGCGCAGGTATCAGACCCACACCACTGAATCTCGCAGCAGACAGGAATAAGGATTCAGTACCAGCGCCAAAGACAGCAAACGCAAGTGGAAATAGCACTAAAGGCAAGCGAGGACAACAAAGTAAGTAATTGGCATAGGTAGTCAACAGCCGATAGCCATGAATAATTGCTGACACGTCATGCTGCTGGGTAGACAGTGCAAACAACAGCGCACATGTTCAGTTGCCTGTGCAAAAGAGAACCAAGGCACAACACACCAGCTCTTTGAAGCGGGCAGTCGGCAGTGCGCTTAGTGCTATCGAGCACAGCGATATAGAGGCTAGCCGGGTCGTGATTCGGGATTCAAGCGACGACGAGTTCAGCGGGAGCATTGACTTTCCTGACGACATCCTGCAGATGAGCCCAGGCAGACTGGGTCTGTCTGATGCGTTAGCCAAGCCAACAGGGATCGCAGAGCAGGGAGCCGCAAACACAGAGGAGCCAGAGGAGCCAGAGGAGCCAGAGGAGCCAGAGGAGCCAGAGTTTGACCCAGATCTCACCCCTGCAGCTGCAATCCAGCACATCAAAGGCAAGCAGCACGCTTATGTGGTCATCCAGCCACGTAACTGACCATTAATGAATACGGTAGTCAATGTAGACATCCAGACCACAGTCAGCAGCTTGGCGGAGCAAGGGATTGCAATAGTCAGGTAAGCAGCGCGATTCAGCAGAAGCTACAGCCACCTGCCCCACGCATCCACCCTAACCGAGCACCAACTCCACCTGTAGCGACATGGAGACGATGATTGCAACCTACCAGCATGCAGTGGACCAGGCAGTCGCCGCTGAGACCAAGCACAAGTCGGCGGTTCTTGCGCAGTGGGAAGAGGTCAAGAAGGACGCGCAGCACCTGCTCAGATCGGTGCGGATGACTGCATCTGCACTTGGCACTTAGCTAGACATATGAAGGCGCAAGAGCACAGCAGCACCAGCACCAGCACCAGCACCAGCACTGATCGTTTTCAATGTGTATATTCTAAAATTGACCGAGAGATAAAGAGAATCTGGTACTAGTCGCTATGGAGACACTTTACATGAACAGCAGGGACGAGAAGGCAACAGCGAGCAGGGCGACCTTGCTCAGAGTGATGTGGGCACCGGTGCTGGGCGAGATTTTGACGCCCGGGCAGTCGCTGTACTTTTCGTGGTTTGCGCAAATCTCAGTGGTGTTTCCATTGTAGTTGGTCTTGTCGCCAACAGTGCAGACGACGTTCTGCTCATCGGACACGTATTTGTAGTAGTATGTGTTATGCATAGTCTTGCAGTAGCACTGCATGAGCATCTCGAGATTCTTGCCAGCGATATCGGCGCACTTCAGCATGGTCATGGTGTCGGCGTGTATTAAAGGAGAAGGCTATTAGGTTGTTTGGGAAAAGTACAGAGGAAAGAGAGCGGTAAGAGTTGTAAAGACGGCTTATCTGGATCCCAGCGCGTGCCTTCACGGAGTCTTCGTTTATATATGGCGCCAGGTTTCACCACCGTAACAGGTGCATTCCCTAAAGCAGAAAGCTTCTAGAAACCCAACCATAGGGAATCACGGAGCCACATTATTTTTTCTCGCAAGTGGACTATCTATTGGCTGTATCTTTGCTCGTTCTGAAAACAAATCAGAAATGCAGGCAAGAATCGCCAACCACGGGGAGGACTCTGGATTTCCGCACCTGGTTTCCTATGAAGCCAAGGAGACAGCCGAAAGATACGGGGTAAATACAGCGCTTCACCACCCAAAGCAACATATATCGACGACAATCAGGGCTGGAGTTTACTGGCCTGGAGTTCAACCTCGACTGTTTGGATAGCTTGCAGCATTGTGCGCTTTGGCCAACAAGAAGACAACAACATGTGCGTGCTCACATAACGCCACACAAATGTGCTGCAGGGGACATGCCCCCTCAGTGCATACGACTATGCTAATGCGCAAAACGTGTCAAATGCCATCTAAGAAGCGAAGGGCTCGATGAGCTATGTATAACAGACGGCAGAGTATCAAAAGTCGAAGGATTTTCCTGAGCTCCGTGGCGATCTGTTTTGTGTACGGTCCCAATCAGCTCTGGCCAGTAGCAGTTGGGATGCTTTGTGGTGCAGACTGCCGTGGTGGCCAACGGCTGCATGTGAGCAGCCCTCGTGGTACGTGCTGCTTCAGCTTTTTATTCCTTGTGTCGGCACCATGGACATGAGCCGAGTCGAGTCAATCCAGCAACCAAACTGTTCAAGCGGTTCGATGGGCCCGCATTGACAGCTGGTTGTCATCCATCTCCAATTGCTGGGCATGATACTCGAGCTACACGCAGCTATGTACCATACACAGTGTATCAATAGCTATACGTCGATTCCTTATAGTAGTTCGATTCCTGCATATACTGCGATCGAATATAGCATTCAAACAGCGCAAAGAATAATTAGCATTAAAACAATACTACATGATATTCACCTTTAGTTGCCAGGTTGTATGCCTGGCTGTACAAGAAGAGATGCTTAACATCCCCATCTCAACTTGGTCTGAGAAACATTATGTGCATGAATATAGCATTGTTTTGGCGGCCATGATGCATCACCGGATATTATTCTTAGACGGTTTACATGGTTGCAAGGCGCAAAATCCGAATTCCGATAGCATTGAAGAGCTTCGTGCCCCAATTACCGCTGTGCATACTCCTTGCTGGAAGCGTAGTTGTGCCTGCAGCCAGCGCTATAAAATATCCTATTTTCCTTCTCTCTAATCTGACACGGTTGCTAGGCAAAGTAGTAAAATGCAGTCGGTTGGGCTGGCGCTATTTATGATTCCGGGACTGGGCTGGAAAGCATGGGCGCGGAGGTGCGGGCGACGGCACCCCAGAAGTCCCCAAAGAGCCGGCGAAGGGGTTTAGAAAGCCCCTGCATTATTTTTAGCGTCGTCGTGCTTTGCGTGAGAAAATAGCGCTGGGGATTTGTGGGCTCAGGCCAGCCCAGTGCGACGGCAGCACCGATCCGGCGCCAACAAAAGTAAATTGGCAACCCGCCCGCTGCACCGCGTAGCCCCCAACATTGCGTAGGCTGCCTGCCATATGGAGCAAATGCTGCCTCTTGGAGCAGGCTGCACAGCCCCCAGAGCCAGCCCGGCGTCAGCCCAACGTGCCCTCAACGTGCCCGCAGCGTGTTCGTCCAGGGCATATTTCTGGCGGATCTAGCACGGTGAAATGTGCTACGGCAGCCCCGTATAAAAGACAGCTGGCAGCGCAGCCGGCCAAGAGACTCGACACTCAAACACGTCTCTACATCTCTAATACAGCTCGCAGTCCCAGCACACAACTCTTACAATGGCCTTCACCAAGATCTTCCGCAAGTCCACCAAGGCTGTGCCGACCAGCTCTGCCCCGGCCACTCCCCGCGGCTCTGCCGAGCTGCTCCGCGGCACCAACCCGATGGTAGCCTTCGACAAGCTGCGCAAGCAGCAGACCGACGCCACCATGGCTCGCGCCTTCATCCGCTAAGCAGGCTGTGCCCGCAACAACCACTTCCATATCATTCATGTAAATAAACGATTCACATACTACCAATATGCACACCCTCCGGACATGATTGAAGCAGAGTATTCGCGTGCACACTTAGCCTGGCTTCGCCAGAAACACGCACTGCCACACACTTAAGGGAGTTGGGGTGGAGAATGTATTCACAGAATCTTTACATGGAGAGAAAGCTAAGCCTGGACATTACCTACAGCACAGAAAAATGCAATTGCAGTTAGTGCCAAAGCCAATTCACACAGTTCACCAGCCGGGAATTGGGAGAGTTCAGAAATTAAGTCCTCTGCATTCATGAAAGCCATCGTGGGCAAACACCTCGGTCAGGGATAACAGTCGCTAACTCCTTTAGGAGAAAGCCTCATCATAAGCACATCGTAGCCGTGCAAACCGTCCGACAGCGCGAGACATACCTTACCGCGAAGTAGACGAAAAGCTTTGTAGCGGGAGCGAGAAGAGGAAAGGACCAGGATTCGGCGGCGGACAGCGGATCGGGGCTTCATTTATACGTCCAAAAAATTTTCATTTGCCGGTAATCCAGAAACCAGGCCGAAATCACGGCGCAGATTACACTGCCAAGAGTCCGAAGCCGGGCTGGCCGGCAAAATGCGGGTTTCAGGTTTATTGGAGAGGGTTTCAGAGAAGAAGCAGGCTATAGAGGTGGAAGATCAAGAAGAGATTGAGAAAGACAGCATGTCTGTAGAGGAGACGTCAGTAATAACAGCTAGTAGATAAGCAAAAAGGTTACAAAGGTGGAGAAGAGGTAATGCAGCAACAAAATAATAATATTACAGACAGGGGTTAGTACTTCCAATCTCGGGCTACGTCGACAATGCGCGCCCTCTCCAGAATGAACTTCCCTTCCTTGAACTTTTGGTCTGGCGAGTACGCTTTGACGTAGGTCCAGCCAACATACTGTTCGCACTCCATGCAGGTGATGTCCTGGACGACATGCACGCCGGTTGTCATTTTGCGCTCGTCCTCGTCACCAGCGACAACGTTCACCAGCTTGTCAAACAGGATGGCGCGACCGTGCTGGCCTGTGTAGTCCTACAAGTCCGATGAGGCTGTTGTCAGTTTGCGGTGGCACTGTGGGCGGGTCTGAAAAGCCATAGCGCACGAATGGCAAACAGCGAGGGAGGGATGTCGCAATCGAAAATGCGGGTCGTATTTCCAGTGCTTTTCTTTGGCAGATAGTGCGTGCGCGCCTCAGGCCTGCTGCCATGCGGGATGCACTCTTTGCAAGGCGGCAAAAGTGGTATGCGTGGTGGTGCAACCAGCAGCCAAGGGAGGCGGCCTCGCGCAGGCAAGGTTGCAAAAAATAGAAATTGATGTGCATCGAATGTTGGCTGACAGCTTCCACGCGGGAGAGGCGGGTCAGCTGTGGAAATGGCCCTCATACACGTTGATTGCACAGCGCAGATGAAGAGCGCACTCGAATAGTGCAGAGCGGGATGGTATAAGCAGCACACTCTACCTTTGACCGGATCTTCTCCTTCTCGACAAAGTGCGTGCCACAGTGTGAGCAGCCGTATATGCCCTTGCCCTTCAGAAACACCTTGTACATGTACCCCATCTTTAGGAATAGGAGGCAGAGCGGATAGCAGCGGGTTGATGTCTAGCAGCAGAGAAACAGAAAGCCGGGGGTGCAGCGAGTGGTACCGCAGAACAAGAAGCGAGCAGGGCTGCAAAAAGGCAGGAGCAGAAAACAGAAATATGCAGAGGAGAGGTGCAAAAGCAAGTGCCAGCCGTGCGCCAACACCTTTTCTCTGGCTGCCCACACTGGCGCAGGAGCTGCGGGTAGCCCAAGCCAATGCCGCCGCTAATGCTGTGCCAAAGAGCAAGGCATATGCGGGCAGCTGACTCGCCCAAAGGGTGATTTAATCCTGCCGCTGCAGCTCCGCCACATGCACTGCGGAATCCTGGCACGGTCCTGTTTTCCTGCAGCATATGCTCAGTAGCGCAGCCAGACCAGCGGATATCTGAAACCCTCGCCTCGTCGGGATATCGCGCCAGCTGCGGTGGCGATGGTATCTGGCCACCGCCCATGGTGTTTCCTACCAGCAGCGTGGGCGTCTCACTTTGTGGGTGTGTCGCTGCCAGGGACAGGGGTGCGGCACTGCGGCACTGCGGCACCCTTCTGCAGTGGCTGCCCTGCCTTCCTGTTCAGTGGAGCCCGAGGCTGCATTGCCTGCTGCAGTGACAAATGACGTTGCCTGGATCCCATTCCAGTGGACTATCGCTGATCATCGATGCCAGTGGCCAGGAAGATACATGCTAAAAATAGAGCGTGGGCGAAGCTCTACTGCTGGTGCGGCCCACAAAGCGTCTTCAGACACGGTTCACACTGGTCAAAGATACCAGCCACGTGAACGAATCGCCCGCTGCTAGCCAATGGCAGGCGACGCTCTACATATAACGAGCCAATGATCGACCGTCTCCTCCCCACACATTTTTATCGCAGACTACTTCCGTTGTTTTGCAAAAGGTCGTGCGACCTCTAAAACAAAGCGCGCGCAAAATAAAGCACAGGAGGGAAATTAGGCCCGCGTGAAAGAACCGCCAACCCGTACAGGACACAGGTGCGCTCCAGGGGCGGAGGCTCTATAAAACGCGCGTCGGCAAGGGCCCAGCCGAGGCTCTTCTCTCCTCTTTAGCCAACAAGCACTAGCATTTTAGTTTCTTGCCTTTTTTCACATCTCGCAGCTTTTTTTATTCACATCGAAACCATGGTTTTCAGCAACTCCCTCTTTGACGCCTCTCTCCTGGGCACCGCTGCCGCATCGATGGTGCCCGCCAACCACATCCTGCGGCCACTCGAGCTCACAGACTTCCGCAAGGGCTATGTCGAGTGCCTGTCAAACCTGACCATTGTCGGCGAGGTCACCGAGCAGATGTTTGCCGAGAGCTTTGAGGAGATGCAGCGCGCTGGCGGCTACTTTGTTGTCGTGATTGAAGACCAGGAGACCGGGCGCATCGTTGCGTCGGGCACGCTGGTGGTCGAGCAAAAGTTCATCCGCATGTGCGGGCGTGTGGGCCACATTGAGGATATTGTGGTTGCCAAGGGCCAGCAGGGCAAGCGGTTCGGGTTCACAATCATCAAGCAGCTCCGGGAGCTGGCCCATGCGACAGGATGCTACAAGTCCATCCTCGACTGCAGCGAGGAGAACGCGCCGTTCTACGAAAAGTGCGGGCTCGAGGTCAAGGGCCTGCAGATGGCTGTCTACTCGCCGGACGCAGCCAGCAAGAAGACCGCCACGGCCAACATCTAGACTTAGACAACCACATGTTTTCTTTTGCATCCTTCATCCTCCCTCCCCTTGTGTTAATTTCACTCATTAAATATTCTCACCGCTATATTTAGACAAAGAGGCTGAACAGGACATCAGGCAGATACCCCAACACGGCGAGGTCGGACAGCGCCAGCCGCACATGGCGCTGGAGCACTGGCGCGCCAACCAGCTCCTGCAGACCCACCATGCGTGATCTGAGCTGCTCGGCGAACACTGCCTTTGCGTCGCCTATCGATGCGCCGCGATCTGTGCCAGATCCGCTGCCGCGCGCTCCCACGAATCCCAACATCTCGTCGCTGGCAATGCCAGCCAGCGCCGCGCATGCCTGCACCTCGGTCACGCCCTCGGGGTGCGCCAGCGACACTCCGGCCAAAATTGGCAGCAGCCAGCTGACGCTCAACAGCGACGCTATCCAGTCGGAAGCTGCCGTATCGTGGCTGCCCGACCGCACAATGCTGCCAGCAAGGATCAGCACGTCCAGTGCTTGAATGACATAGTGACGGGCAATACCAGCATGCTCACTCTCACATGAGTGTATTTGGCTGGCCACGTTGCGAAGGCCCCACGCGACTGCGCTGTTGACAGCCATGCGGCCGGTTCCAGAGCCACGCTGCGCCCACTCCCTGACCAGGCGCTTGAGCCAGTCCCCCACCATCCTGCGCCGCTCGTGGACCGCCGCTGACGTTGCCAGCTGGTGGCCCAGAATCAGCGCCTGCTGCTCGACAGCTTCGCAGAACCCATCCGTGTCGAGCTGGTCCATGGGTTGGCCCAGAGCCCGCTCTGCGCTGTCACGCCCAGAGAACGTCGCTGAGATTATCCGCCGGCTCATCGCCGCGAGCTCGCGGCCATGGCGGATCTGCTTGGTTGCCCCCAGTACTTGCAACAAATCGCCGACGATCCTCTGCCGCGCTGCATCCAGCACCACCATGCCTTGCTGGGGTCCAGAAGACTTGTTTCCAGCAGTCGGAATGTACTCCGCAAAGGTGTCGAGGATGAAAATCTGGTAGGCAAATATCTGCGGCGATCCAATCGTCACGCCTTGCTTGGCGCTCAGCTGCAGCCGCGACATCAAGCCCACACACACATTGGCGGTCTTTTGCGCTGGGATCACAACCTTGCTCAGCAGCCGGAACATGCGCTCAGCCTCGGTCTCCGTGCCGTTCAGCGAATGGCCCTGGCTATCTCCTCCAGTCTGTGTGCGGTTCACGATTGACGCCAGCTCTTGCGACACGCATACCTCGTCGGTACAGACCGCTGAAGCGACCTCTCTCGGGATCACACTGCTCTTCAACTTTGCCGCCAGCGCGCGGCGAGCCAGCAAGTCATCGCCTATCGCAGCGCTGCTGGTGGCGACGAACCCCGACAGCTGCAGCAGTCTGCCCAGCCCGGTGTCGCCTACACAGGCAATTGCCAGTGCCAGCAGCGAGTTGCTACCGATCTTGTCCAAATACTGGTCGCTTGCAGGCGAGCCAAGTGCAATATCGACTGCCCTGCCAACAATGCTCTGCACGGCTTTTGTCAAGAACAGCGTCATCGAGTACGATGTCGCGCTGAACCTGCTAGCAACCCTCACCAGCAGCCAAAGCACAGGCAGCGGAGCGTTGGCCGAGCTGCCGATCCGGTCGCTGGCCATATACACCTGCAGCACACGCGTAAACACTCCGTTGAAATCGACCAGCGGGAACGGCCGCGCCATCTGCAGCATTGAGCGCAAGAGATACGCAAGCTTGCACTCGACCGAGTCGACAATCATGCCGGATTCCTTGTCCTCCAGCGACCCTGCCAGCGTACACAGACATTCCCAGAACGCACGGCACCAGCTGGTGGGTGCTGGCAGGCGGCTCAGGCTCTGCGGCTCCTCCTCGGCAGTGGCCGTCTCCACAAACTCCGAGGTTACAGCAGCTCTCTGCGCTGACTCACCGGTCCCCGTAGAGTTATCGGCACCGACCAGCTCGCTGTCCTGCTGCTCGGCAATAAGCAGATGCATGGAGCGACGAGACTGCGCCCACAGCGCACTTAGACACACTCCGGCAATGCGCGCAGCCCGCACATCGTCAATCTCCTCCCGAGCTATCTTGCTCACAAAGCTGTTTTGTCCTGCATCGTTTGCTGTGTCTGCGTCGTCGCCATCGTTCTTCAGGTAGCGTAGCAAGCCAGAGCAGGCCACCAGCGATCCCAGCGGCTTCTGCAGCGTCTGTTCTGGCAGCCTGAGCCATGCAGTGCTGCCATACTGCACGGATCCCACACCCAACAGCACAGGCAGATTGTTCTGTTGCGCTAGCGGCAGGTACTCGTTGCTGACTGTCGTCTCGGGCACGCCATGCATAGGAATACCCAGCAGAATGGCCAGCGATACTGTGCGGTTCGCCCGCAGACTGGGCTTCTCTGTGGCTGCAAGCTCCAGATCGCCAAAATCGCCCTCGATGGTCTCTGAGAACTGGCGCACCAGGCGTGCATGCGTTGCGTGTGCTGCTCCCTGCCCTCCAGTCATTACAAGGTGGTACGTTAGCGCTGCATATGCCAGCTCGACCTGGTTAATCAGGTCCAGATCACGCGTGGTTGACTGCTTCTTGCCAGAGCCATCGTCACCAGAGCTCCACAGCTTGCGCAGCAGCCGGGTCACTGTCAGCCAAACCCGGTCGGGCGTCACCGCAAATAGACTGCCGTGGAGCTCCATGTGCCGCGGCGTGATGGGCTTGGGCGGCCATACAAAGCACAGATAGAACAGGCTGGTCAGCGCTGCCTGGCTCCACCTGCCCGACTCCACCTGCCTGACAGAGTCAAACGCAGTGCGCAGCGTCTGCGATACCAGGCGCTCTGCCTGCGACGCGCGCGGCAGTTGGTTCTGCTCAGCCAGCGCCGGGTTGATCAGCCGCGCGATCCAGTGCCGGTGCATTGTGGCCAGCGACATGGCCAGCCCGATGTTGCCCAGATCGACGACTGGTCCAGCACCACTGTCGCCAGCTGGCTGGAAGATGCCCAGGCGCTCAACACAGCGCCGCAAGTCGTCAGACTCTACCACGATGCCGTCGTCGGTGTCAGACTCGCTATTTCCGCCGCCAGCCTTGCGGCTATCCAGAGTCGAGTGCAGGAATATCATCGACCGTCCAATGGAGTGCAGCACGCTGGCTGCGATCCTGCATTTCTTTTCGGCCTGCAGCGTCAACGCCGACATCAGGAACCGGGCTGTACGGTTCAGCATGCGCGTGTCGTCGCTGTTCGGACGAGCGATCTGCCCCACACACTCGATGGCGGCCGCCAGCACCTCTTCATTGCGCGACCCAGCGCTCTCCACCCAAAACTCTTCGGGAGATGCCGTAATGAACGGCAGTGTCCGTGTCGAATTCAACAGCTCGCTTACCGCGACTGCCAACACACTGCCTTGCGTAGTATCGACACCAGCAACTGTTTTGACCAGACCGACGCAGGCAAATATGGCGTTGGCCTGGTGGGCTGGAACGTGGCTTGCACGCAAGCTGTCGCTGACAGTATTGAAGAACTGGCTGCTGGCCAGCGATATCGCACTGGCTCTGTCGCTGGTCGACACTGCGCTGTGGTCGGCGCCAGCACCCATGCTGGCAAGGTCTGCCTGGATAGCAGCAAACGCATTGGTGAACCAAATTGACCACGAGTCGGCTGCACTGTTGCGCACGCACCAGTGATCAGCCAGCGGAATATCCACAATAAGCGACGTCAGCTGTGCTGCAAATCGGTCGATAACAGCACTGGCCGGGAGATCCTCCGCTTGCTCCGGCCCATCTGCACCGTCTGTCACCGACGGCCCCATCATAGCAGCCATTGCGTACCCTGTTACTTGGTCCAGCTGATCTGCAGCTGGACCGTCCCAGTACTCGCTGCAAACCTTGGCCAGCGCCGGCAACAGGACGTCATTCAGCCACTGGCTTCGCTCAAAGTTGGAGCGCGTCCACGATCGACGCTGTCCCTGATCGGCCGCTTCGTTCTCGTCGTCCTCGGTGCTTGTCTTTCCCTGTGCACTGCTTCCGGTAATATGGCTGCGGCGCATGAACCTGACCTCATTGTCCATCAGGCAGGCCAGCAGGTCGGCACAGCTACCCGACCGGGAGATCCTATCCATGAGCTTGCCAATCGACAAGTCATCCTGCTCCTGCAGCTGCTGGACAAGAGACACAACAATCCTGTGCACTGCCTGATTCGTTGTGCTTCCTGAAAGCAGCGGCAGCACTTCTTCCAGTGGATACTTTGACAGCGCGGACAGGAACAGGTCGCGGGCACGAGGCTCCAGCAGCAGAGTAGTCGATGCAGCCTCTTTGGTGTCCGATCCGACATCTTCCGATGCCTCGTGCTGCTTGGGGAGCCCGCACAGCGGCTCTACAAAGTCTGCCAGGATCTCTTGGCGGAAGGCTGCATACGTCTCCGTGTCCTCACCATGTGTAGCGACCAGAGCAAAGAACTTTGCCAGAGACATAAGCACCAGCACTGTCTGCGCATGGCCTTTACCGATCCTGGCTGTCCACAGCTCGGCCGCCTTCTTGACAATTGCCGCCCACACGCTGCGCACGCCCGCTACGTTCGCCTCGACACAGACATTGGCAATGTCAATTAGCAGTGCGGTGCTGCTGGCAGACAGTGACGGCAGTGCATAGCTGAGTAACGAGTAAACAAATGGCAGAACCTGGTCAGCGTACCGATCAGGCTCATATTGCACCAAGTCACGCATAGTGACCAGGACTGTCCACTCGTATTCAGGCTCCAGCGCACTTCCAGCCTTGCGCGACAGCTGCGCAGCCTTCTTGCTCTCAACCCATTGCACAAAGACCGGCTTTAGATCGCGCCAGACCCGCGGGTTATGCTGAACTGTTTTGTACCAGGCCCGAACTGCCAGGCAGCGTAGGCGGATACTCCCTGTGTCGCACCTCCCTGTGCGCTGCATTGATCCCTGCTTGCCGGCCTGGCCCCACATGCCCGAGATGATTGACACCACGCGAGATGTCGCATATGCATCGTGTGTCGACGCCAGACAAGGCAGTGCGTCTAGGATAATCGCGTGTCGCAGTTTCGCCGGCGCCTCTGGATGCCGCAGCACGCCCATCAGCAGTGGCAGCAAGTTTAGCCGCATTGACGGGTATGTGGCGAGCAATGCCACCAGTTTGGCCAGTGCAAGGCGTGGGACCACCGAGCTGGTTTCGGTCCAGTCAAACATAAACGGCGCCAACAGCAATGGCCGATCTGAAATCGGCGACATGGCATTGGCCATCGTGTTCAGCGGTTTGTCTCGACTGCCAGCACCTGGTGTGTGGCAGCCAACCCAGCCAGCAACCTCTAGGTAATCGACCAGATTCTGGAACAAAAGTGCCAGGCGTCCCGAGACCCATCCAGATGTTGACATTACTGTGAGCTGCGTCTGAAGTTTGCCGAAACCGCCAGGGTCACGAAGCTCACTCGCCGATGCAGTCTGATCAATGTCTACCGAGAGACTAAGCGCACGCGAGCAAACATCCGGCGTAAACCCGTCCATTGCGACACACAATAGCGGGAAGCGTGCTAGCGCCCTGACCTGGCGAGGTACGCCGCTAAACACTTGCTTGTTGCGCACGGTCATTTCAAGCAGCTCCAGCCAGTTCTTCTGTCCCAAAAGGGCTGCAGACCGAGCAATCTGGGATGCTGCTGTAGTCCACACAACCATGTCGACCAGCTCCCGATACTGCGCGTCAGCTGTGGTTGCTTGTTGCTGAAGAGCATATGCAGTGCGGGTAATTCGAATCAACCAAAGCGAGACTGTGGTGTCATCCTGGTGCGTGCGAGGCAAGGCCGGCTGTTGAGATGAAAACTTGCTCAGCGCTTCGCTGTACGCCAGCGACGCCAGAATCAGCCGGACATTGCTAGTGCAGCCAAGCAGCCTTGTCGCCACTTCGTCAGGTGCACTGGGCGACAGCACCAGGATTGATTGACAGCACTCGACTATCCACCTGAGACGACACCACCGGCCCGATAGTTCTGGGTTGTTGTATACTGTCACTGGAATCCGCACGCCAAGGTCAATAGCCCATTCGAGCACGGCCAACGCCTCTTCCGGCCGCTGAGTCTGCAAGGCAACAAGTTCAAAGACAGTCTGGATCGCCTGCACCTGTGCCCAGGAAGGGACCGATGGGTCAATGACAGCAAACACCAGGAATCGTGAGCAGCCCCGCCACACCTCAGAAAACGCCCTCTCATTCGAGCAAAGAGCCTCGCGCAGGTGCAGCAGCACGTATTGCCACACGTCGGGGTTCGTTTCCACCGCCATTCGCATTATATTGTCGCGGGCACTGCTCCCCTGCGCATACACAAGCGAATCGGCCCCAGAAACCACAAGCCTGACAAGTGCCTGGCTAACCGAAGACAGAACCAAAGTCTCGCTGACACGACACCGCTGAGCTTCAGGCACAACCACCAGATCGCTGAGAACACGCACTGTCTGCACAACATCGGCCTTGCCTGATAGCGCCAGATGTACTATGTGCTCTATTGCTCGTGTAAACACTTGCGGGGCTGCCGCCGCAATTTCCCAGCCTAGCAGCTTTTGCCACTCGCCGAACTGTATCTCCCTTGCGTTTGAATCTGCGCTTGGCTTTGACGCCAGTCTGTCCACAACTGCCCAATGCACGCTGCGGTGCTGAGTACCCAGCAGCGTCTCCTTAGTCGACATTGAATGTATGAGAAAAGGTTGAAGAAAATAAAGAGAAGGTGGAATTAGTCGGCGCAGAAAGTCGAAATTTGGGGCCCAGGTATGGAACACGACGTGTCCTTTCTCTGGCAGTGATCAGTGGTGATCAGGCTATCCCCAAACTCCCAGCACTGCCACCAGGCTCCCTACTACTACCTGCCGATGCTGCAGTCGCACTATTCCCGGCACTCAACTAATTTCAAGATAGCCTCCACAGACCATTCCGGAGAAGCTAGTATTTGGACTGCAAATGGGGTAAAGACGAGTATGAAGAGGACTAAAGTGTAAGGAAACAGCAGCTCACTCGTCAAGGCAATGGTTCACGCCCCTGGGAGTGAAGCCGTGAAGGTCAACGGTTACCGGAGTGAGGAGCACATCTAGGATGCCCTCACATATCTTCCAGAAGCCCACACCATCGCCCTTAGGGTGGGAATGATCGGTATCGTTGGCAGCAGCAGCAGCAACAGCAAGCGTCATGTCGCTATCCACACTGGCTGGGCGCTGGAGCTCTGTTGCCATCGCCTCTCTCAGCTCCATTTCAATCGTATTGGCGGTAGGGAGTTCAGGCTCCCTAAAGTAAGGGAGCTCTGCCAGACGCTCAACATCCGTGGGTTCAGCATCCACAGGAGCAATGCGCTTGGGCTCAATTGGTGTTCCAGAGGTACCTACAATGGCCATACGGTCGTCTTCCTCCACTCCTTCTAGGAGAGTCGGAGCAAAGGCAGCCGGTACTTTGCTCTTGTACGTGTACGAAACCAGTGTCATTGCGGCGCGGATGACGTTTGCGGCAGCGACACCCTGAGGGATATCTCCATATATCAGAGTTGCGGCCACCGTGATTACAGATGCACAGACCCTGCCGTTTGTGCACATACCCTGTGCCAAATCAATTACAGCTGTATCTTTGAGGCGCTGGAGGACAATCTGGATAGCACATCCAGTGATGGCCTTCTCGCTACCATCATGCTGGTAGTGAGACCTCCCAGCCGATACTGCTATCTGACTAGAAGATGGTGTTGGAACCGATTCTGGCTCGACAGCAGAGGCAATTGGCACAGTCGAGTCGTCGGCTGACTGCTTGTCTTTCGTAGAGCGATGTGGACGCAGCTTCTTGAGCTTCTTGAGCCTTTTGATCTTTTCGCCAGCACGCTTGGCAAAGCTACAGACACGAGTCTTGAGATGCATTGTGAAAGGGTAAAAAATTAATAATGATAATAATAGTAATATGTGGATGATATGAATAAATTAATGTGTAGGCAATAACAAGAGCGAGAAGAAGCTGTTGAAAAGATAAAGCGGGTTAACGCCTTTTTACGTGGGCGTGTTGCTAGTGGTGCCTTTTTTGCGTGTGAACGGGGTGCGCGATTAGCAAGTTTGTACAACCCAAACTCAGCTCCGCTCACCAGCAAAAATCAGGATTCTGCCCCAAGCAGTACCAAATATGGTAAAAGGGAGTAGAGTATACAGGATACATGTACATAAGGGAGCGGCATCCCATCTACTCGTTTATGGATGGCTGGCAGGCCTATTTTGTATCTACGCGCGTGTTTACTCGCACGATATGGCCATACTATGCGATTCCCTTGTAGCCCGTTGCGCTAAACGGTTCCAGGAAGTGTAGGATACAGGAGTGGGAGAAATACGCTGTCCGCTTGAGCAAAAGGAGGGAAGAGAGATAAAGCGGTATCATTTGTCTACTGAGTATCTTGCTGCTTGGGTCAGGTTGATGCTCTATTCGCCACTCCTGGTGTCAGCTGCTACGCTGATTTCAGGAATAGCCGCGTTAGGCGTACAGTAGTGAGACGAATACTCGCCAAAAACATGTACCATAGACTGCGTGACTCTTACATAAAAGCATACTGTTCGTCCATCAGGGCAATCATACTATATAGGTTGTCATCCAGAAAAGTATCATTCTAGGTTGCTTGCTTGTTGTGGCCATGTAGCTCCTATTTTCTCTTAGCCTCAGATTCATATTAAAATGGTTCATTGGATGGCGTTGGATTAGCGGGATAGTTTGACTTGACAGTGCATGTTAACCTAAGGGATGGGTGGTTTGTTGTAGGTCTAGAGCACACGGTGGGTGATGCAGGGCGAGAAAGGAAAAAAGAACAAGAGAAATAGGAAGAAATATCGGATATGTAACTATACATACTTTTCGTGTAGTGCGGATTCCGAATGAACCGTAAAGCGGTAATATTTCAGTCCATAAACGCGCTAGTAGTGCAAGCATAATGCCAACAGGAAGTGACAGAGTCAAGAAATAAATAGATGTGAAAAGCTAAGGAGAAAAGAAAAAGTAAAGGCGAGGGTAAAGGTTTTATACTTTCGTTCAGGTGGCACAGCCAAAAAGTAAGAGTGGATAAAGGAAAGAGGAAACAGCGAGATGAGAAGCTATGTAGTTCACAGTAATCGGATCTTGGGATTCAACCAATGCATTCTAGTCGGCATAAATCTAATCTCCATTGAATAATAGAACGGCGCCAAGATAACCAGCTCTCTATATACAGGCACCCTGTGTAGCAATTTCACAGCGTATCGCATCTGCATATCCATAGTCCACGAATACTAGACCAGTAATATATTTTCTCGGTTCCCTTCATTAAAAAGCCATATAGCCACACTTTACAAACTAGCTTCCACATGATTTAAATACGCTCAGGAGCTATGCAGAACCGAACAGTCGTTTCATGTTGACAACATCAGCATCATATGTTGACTCACACAATCCTGAAAACACGCTGTTCAAGCGCAGCTGCCCTGCACTGGATGGCACCATTGGCTTCTGCTGCCAAGTCTTGCTGCAATTCTTTATGTAGGGTGGTGGCGATGGGCACCGCCCAAAAATAGGCGCTAGCGGCTTTGGGAACTGCGAGCTAGGCAGCTGTGTCTGTGATCTATCCTAGGGGTACTCTATATTTTGGTAATCTTGGTAGTCACTCTCATGCTGGCACACCCTGGGATCGATACCGGGTGCCATTGACACAGTATAGCCTTACAGCATTGGGGATGGGATACTGCGCCCTGATTGCCGATTCACAGACAACCTGGCACTGGGCTCAGACGGTTGGGACACGGAGCCACGCGCCGGCAACAATGCATAGCCACTATGAGCAGTCTGCGGCAATACAGGTAAAAGACACTAAGTGCTTAATGAAAAGTAGAATATCTTGAAAAGTTCAAAGGAGTAGACTTGTACTGAATATCCTAAAAGTGTGAAAATTTGCCAAGCGGGAAAACCAATGGACAGATATGAGAACAACTAAAAGGATTTCAAAGAATTTCACATGACCAGAATAAGGTACGTGTGTCCAGATTGGCACGCCATCCTATTCTGGTAAGCAAAAGAAGCCTGTTTATGTGAGCGGGTCGAATGAAGTACTATGGTGTTGGCTACTATTTAACAGGTCCCAGCATCTGAAGGGCTGAAGTGGCCTCACATCAATTGTGCAGATTGTCTTGTTTGCCATTCAATGTCATACTACAGAATCAGTTCTCTGCATTTTGTGTTGCAATACTGGGACAGAGTTCGTAGTTATTCTAACAGGTACATACTGCATGTACCAGAGTTGTAGAACCAGATCGTGCCAATCGTGTAAACTTCACAGCTAGGTCGAGTGACATGTGGTGGCTCAGCATTGCTCAGACTGAATGTGAAAACAAAACACAGGTACTATGACTGAATTCGAACCATTCTGAGAACAGAAAGTATAGCAGTCTATAGCAGTAGCCTCTGTCATTACCTAGCAGCATTGTTCTCAGCCCTGGGATCGCCTCTATGTTTGTGGTTCCAATCACTACTTGGCAAGTGACACGCTGATTTGCCATCTCAGCAACCTCTCACACCGGTAGCTTTGACTTCATAACGTCTGTGTGAGCGTATCAGTGTCAATGCTGCTGGTTTTCACGAAAGCGGTCGCTTGCTTAAAAACTCCACAATCTGTAATCGCAGCTCATTAGCTGGGCATGATGAGAGACTGGTACTGAGTACAAGAATATAATATTGAATTGAAAGGAAAGGAAAAGACCAGCTGCCAGTCGTGTGCAATGCGTTTTAGGCGCGATCTTCCCAAAATCAGTGGGAAAGCGATTGGTTCTGGCAAGCCGACGCTTTACCTAGTAACTTTGCCCGCTCTTGAGTCTTAATAATCCTATAGGCTTTACTAGAATAGACATCGGTCTGCTAACTGTGACTGGCACTAGCGCTATGAGCTCAGTAGCTCTGCGATTTGGGAATCCAATTTCCAAATATATGATTGCAAAAACCATATAGCCATTTGACAATATCGGTATCGACTGTGGAACAAAATGGTAGGTAGATTGTTATTGAGATCAAGCAGTGGTAGAGCCGCTGTAGAGTCACGACTGCGGGTGTATCAGACAAAAGAAGAGTGTACACGTACGTACGCGTGTATAGCTCCGGGCTGCCCCCATCAGTATCGATCGATTATCTGAGGGGGTTTCCTGGCCAGCGCCACATCAGAGAAAAGCGAGAAACGCGAGAAACGCGAGAAAGGCTGCCCTCGCTATAAAATACTTGCCTCCCCCAGCGACATGCGCTGAATTCATTGAATTCGAAAAAGACATTTGGCGAATTCGGTTGAAATTTCAAAAATGGCAGTTACTGCAGATCTACCTTGCAGCCATCGAAGCGGTTACTGTGGCATATCTGTATTTGGATATAGGCTTGCGTTACATAATCTTGGGACCCTTTTTGCGCCTTTCTACCCTTCCCCACAGACCATTCAGCAAGTATGGTGTAGGTACCTTGCCACCATTCTCCAGCAGTCGGAGAACAACCGAATAGCCGACCACCACTGGCAGCCACCCGATACTGGGCACAATCGCTTCATGTCCTTTTCTCGATTGCACCTATGGCATCGTTTGTTGACATGAATAACCGGCAACGAATAGAATCATTCACTACTCATCTACAGGCCAGATTCTTGCTGATTCCTTCGCCAGATTTTGACATCGAGACGAAAAATTACGCGTCGAACCCCCAGCAGCGACAAGAAATCCAGGTATAAAAGCTTGCGCACTCGCATGCTGGCCAGTTCTCTTCTCTTCTCTTCTTCCTTACAATCCAAACGAATTATATTTCTCGTACTCGCAAATACAAGCATAGTAAGGTAAGAATATCCCACTTTCATTCGCTCACTCCGCTCACTCGCTCCTTCCCACACGTTCAAGCACACGTTCAAGCACACGTTCAAGCACATACGATACTAAACACATCAAGTATCAATACTGTTAGATGTCTGCATTTATCACTCCCATCCCTCCCTCTACCATCGCCGCTCTTCGCCTTAAAATCGCAGAGGCGCGGCACCTTCTGCGCGGCCGCCGCACTGCAACCGGAGATGTTGCCAAGGACCATCGCCCGAGCGGCGTCCAAGCTCCTCGAGAAGATCATCAAGGTGACCGAGGTAGCTGACTCGGTTACTTGTGGTGTAGCAGTGTACGTTTACATGCGCTCTGTATGGGGAAAGCCCGTGGGTGACTTGGGACTGCTTACCAACGACATATTCAAGAGAGAGCTCCAGAGTTCTCACCTCGTTACCCATGCGATGATTGCATCGCCGCGCGGGTTGGAGGCGCTGCATGTGCTCCTTCAGGTACAGGCAAAAATTGTCAGTGCCTCCGCCGGCCGCCGCAGGCTGGCTTACTACCATGCATGCCAGATGGCCCAGAAGCAGTCGGCCGCTGCTATCGTCGTGCGCACCACCATTACCACTCTCCGCGCTTCGCACACCAACATCTTCTATTGCCTCCATGGTGCACGGGGCCCACTGTTGCTGCAGCAAACATGCACGGTTCTACCATCGCTGCCGCTGCCGATGCGCGCGAGGTCACCACCGCTGCAACCGACGTGCACGGTTCTTCCACCGCTGCTGCCACAGCTGCTGATGTGCGCAAGGTCACCACCGCTGCAACCGACGTGAGCGTTCTTTCACCGCTGCCGCTGCCACAGCTGCGATGTGCGCAAGGTCACCACCGTTGCAACCGACGTGTGCGTTCTACACCGCTGCCGCTGCCACAGCTGCCGATGTGCGCAAGGTCACCACCGCTGCAATCGACGTGCGGTTCTTCCACCGCTGCTGCCACAGCTGCTGATGTGCGCAAGGTCACCACCGCTGCAACCGACGTGCACGGTTCTTCCACCGCTGCTGCCACAGCTGCTGATGTGCGCAAGGTCACCACCGCTGCAACCGACGTGTGCGGTTCTTCCACTGCTGCCGCTGCCACAGCTGCCGATGTGCGCAAGGTCACCACCGCTGCAACCGACGTGCACGGTTCTTCCACTGCTGCCGCTGCCACAGCTGCGATGTGCGCGAGGTCACCACCGCTGCAATCGACGTGTGCGGTTCTTCCACTGCTGCCGCTGCCACAGCTGCCGATGTGCGCGAGGTCACACCGCTGCAACCGACGTGTGCGTTCTTCCACTGCTGCCGCTGCCACCAGCTGCCGATGTGCGCGAGGTCACCACCGCTGCAATCGACGTGTGCGGTTCTTCCACCGCTGCTGCCACAGCTGCTGATGTGCGCAAGGTCACCACCGCTGCAATCGACGTGTGCGGTTCTTCCACCGCTGCTGCCACAGCTGCTGATGTGCGCAAGGTCACCACCGCTGCAACCGACGTGTGCGGTTCTTTCACCGCTGCTGCCACAGCTGCTGATGTGCGCAAGGTCACCACCGCTGCAATCGACGTGTGCGGTTCTTCCACCGCTGCTGCCACAGCTGCCGATGTGCGCGAGGTCACCACCGCTGCAATCGACGTGCACGGTTCTTCCACCGCTGCTGCCACAGCTGCTGATGTGCGCAAGGTCACCACCGCTGCAACCGACGTGTGCGGTTCTTTCACCGCTGCTGCCACAGCTGCTGATGTGCGCAAGGTCACCACCGCTGCAATCGACGTGTGGTTCTTCCACCGCTGCTGCCACAGCTGCCGATGTGCGCGAGGTCACCACCGCTGCAATCGACGTGCACGGTTCTTCCACCGCTGCTGCCACAGCTGCTGATGTGCGCAAGGTCACCACCGCTGCAACCGACGTGCACGGTTCTTCCACCGCTGCTGCCACAGCTGCCGATGTGCGCGAGGTCACCACCGCTGCAATCGACGTGTGCGGTTCTTCCACTGCTGCCGCTGCCACAGCTGCCGATGTGCGCAAGGTCACCACCGCTGCAACCGACGTGAGCGGTTCTTCCACCGCTGCTGCCACAGCTGCCGATGTGCGCGAGGTCACCACCGCTGCAACAACCGACGTGAGCGGTTCTCCACTGCTGCCGCTGCCACAGCTGCCGATGTGCGCAAGGTCACCACCGCTGCAACCGACGTGAGCGGTTCTTTCACCGCTGCCGCTGCCACAGCTGCTGATGTGCGCGAGGTCACCACCGCTGCAACCGACGTGAGCGGTTCTTCCACCGCTGCTGCTGCCATAGCTGCTGATGTGCGCGAGGTCACCACTACCGTCGCTGCCACAGCTGCCGATGTGCGCGAGGTCACCACCGCTGCAACGACGTGTGCGTTCTTCCACTGCTCCCTCTGCTTCACTGGCACTGGCACTGGTGCACATGGGTCTCCATCGCTGGCGCTGGCGCTGGCACGGATGTGCGCTGTGGCACCACTTCTGTAACTGATGCACATGGGACTATCACCACTCCCCCGACATGCTCAGCAATACCACTGCCTGCTGCTATCTTGATGCTATCTCCACCATGCTCAGCAGCACTGGTCGAAGCTGGGGCACTGATGCCTCCATCACCCTCAGAGCTGCAGCCAGTCGCAGCAATAAGGCAGGTCCCTATTCCACGCTCATCGTGGGTGCGACTCTCACTAAAGAAGCTGCTGCCCCCACCACGCTCAGCACACCACTTGGTCCAGGCCCATCTTTGGGGCTCCACTGCAGTCAGCACCACCAGCAGCTTCTGCAATGTCACTGTGGCTCATGCCGCACTTGAAACCAGAGCCGCCGCCCATGCTGCGCTCTGCAGAGCACCTGTTTCCCCGACCGCATCAGAATTCTTGCCATTGACCCCGCCGTATTCAGCAGCAACATCGCCGCAGCCCCTACCCTACCTATCGGCACTGCCATGTAGCGATACTGCTGTCACACTCGATCTTGCTGCCTCGCTCAGTGCTGCTGCTGCGCTCAGTGCTGCTGCTGCCTCACTCAGTGCTGCTGCTGCTGCACTCAGCAAGTCCTGCCCAACCCAAACGTGCACGGGCCAAGGCTCTTCCTGGGAACCTTTTTGCTATCGGCCCAGAAACTCTAGACTCCATGTCCGTATGGTGCTATTCAGTCTACTCACGTTCCATGAGATTTTTGGAGATGTTGTTTGTGTGCGATGAGATATGCGCAGATGGTATGCACCTGAAACATGCCAAGCTATCTCCGACCGCAGCACAGAAACAGCCCGTATAAGCATGAGCGCAAGCATGTGAACCTGGTGTTCTCGACAGTATCTGCCACCGCCTGGGATTCTATGGCCCTCTGATGCCTGAGGAGCACGCTCGCATACCTTGTTTTCATTGAATGTTTTACCTGTGGTTCAGTAAAAAGTGATTTTACTTATTATGCTTACAAATGGATGCATTTTGCCAGTTGTTATGATAGTTGCCTGTCACATACACGAATTTGAGCTGAGGCGATATGTTCGATCAAAGCTGCTTTGTTGCACATGTCAAGCGGAGTCGTGCTTATTTAGTTCATAACCGAGCCTGTGAGCAGTTCGCTCTTGGCTCAGCTGAGTTCAAGGTAATATAGAATCAGAGAGATGAAAAATAATCGAAGGAAAAAGAGTCGAGGAGAACCGTATGATGGACAGCAGGCAAAAGCTTCTTAGTCACTCAAATTGGCTCGGATGCTGCGCATCGCTGGCTAGTGTTAGCATATATGGATAGAAAAATCGAACTTTTTATTTCTAAACCCCTTGCGCCTTTTTCTATGCTCTTTGTTACAACCCCAAGATCCGATTACTGTGAACTACATAGCTTTTCATCTTGTTTTCTCCTTTTTACTTTTGGCTGTGCCACTTGAGTGATGGTATAAAACCTTGCGGCCACCACTCTATTTCCTCTTCACTTTGGCTTTACACGTCGATATAATACTTGGCTTTATCACTTTCTGTTGTTGCTATGCGCACACAGGTCACACATTTCTGGACTGAGATGTTGCCGCTTTACGGTTCATTCGGAATCCGCACTGCACGAAAAATACATACACTCACATAAAAGGTATTTTTCGTTAGTCGTTCCCTTTTTTCTTTCGCTCTACACCACCCACTGTGTTCTCTAGACGTACAAGCTTAAGAAGTATACCTGTGTTGTAAAGCGGAAATCTCTCTACAAACCTTTATCCAACGCATAAACTCACCACGAATAAACTTTAGGAGTATATTGAGAACAAGTAGTCTTTCTAGTATTACATTAATGTCTAGGCTAGCATATCAAAAGAGTCATGGAC
>NW_024468311.1:0-47489 GCF_002104995.1 Linderina pennispora | reverse complement strand
ATATAGTCCATTGTCTGAATACTGCGCGAAAATACCAGCACGGCGCTCGCCTAAAGCGACACTCTTGCTTATAATCTCCAGCAAAATGAGCATCTTCAGACTCAGGGTTGGCGATTGCAGCTCCTCGACCGATATCCTCTGGTGCGCTCCCTGCAGCTCGACCATTTGAATGCCTCTCAAAGATATCACGAGTCCACCGTTCATCGGCTGTAGACTTGAGCGTTTCTACATCAACCACTTCGCTGTCATCGCCCTCTACAAACTCCATGAGCGTGATCTGCTTTATGCGTTTCGCATCTTTCCTTGAAAGCAGCTTGCGGTGGTAAGCCAACTTTGCTTTGCAAACTGCTGGGTGGTTGCAGATCGTCGTCAGGGTAGAGCCATGGAGGAGGAGGTCCTTGTTCAGATTGCGGTCGTCGGCAGTAGCCATGTTGCAGAAATGCTCGATGTAGCTGACATAGAGCTCGCGTTGAACATCAGCCAGTGGGCATGAGATGATGTACTCGACCTTGCGCGGCAGGACATGGTAGAGTAGACTAGAGTCGCGTCGGTCAACCACCGGGACAAGTAATCTCTGCAATACTTTCATCCGGAGCGTGCTGAGCCGCTTGGCCGAAGCATCCGAGTCCGAGTAAAGCCCGCTCTTGATCGGATTGATGTAGCTATTGCGAAAGTCGCTCAGGTTGCTGAGGAAGTTGGGGTAGCAAAAATCGACCATGGTCCAATATTCCTCGAGATTATTCTGCAGCGGATAGCCTGTTAGACAGACGCGCGACTTTGACCGAAGAAGATTGGCCATAGTAGAAATCCGTGTGGATGGATTTTTGATATTGTGTCCCTCATCTGCAATAATCAGGCTCGGACCATGGTCCAGCATCCACAGTCGGATATCCGGCACAAAATCTTCCCAGCCGCTGTTGATGTTGCCATGCTCGCCCGATGCGATCTGCATAACGTCGCGGAATGACGAGTAGCCCATGACCATGACGCCGCCTCGCTCGTGCCACGACCTCAGGGCTTTGATTCGACTGCTGATGAGCTTCTGTAGTCCAAAGTTGATCACCTGAGTTATGACAGTTTTAGCACGCTCGCGTACCTTGGCCAGGAGCTTAAGATGCTTGAGCCTGGCGTCGCCGGCCAGGATCCCATCTGGCGGTAGCTCAAATGGTGCTGGCAGAATCGGTGTATCGACCCTTTCGACAATGGCGAGGAATACTCAGCGACTCCGGTCCATTTCAGAAATTCGAGAGTCCAATTAGCCTGCACTGTCGGTGGGCACAAGATCAGAACCCGGCGTGCCGCAAAGGTCGAGCCCGCAAAGTCTTTGCACTGTCGGTCAATTGCATCGAGCATAGTGTAAACGAATGAAATCGTCTGCAGGGTCTTTCCTAGACCCATCGAATGCGCCAGCACGCAGCCATGCTGCACACACGATAGGCGGCGGGATCAGACTGTTGATTCAGTTTTCCTCCGAATGTTCGCTGAGCATGACCGTCTGCTTCCACATGAATCGCACACCCTCGATCTGATGGCTCTTAAGGTGGCTAGCCAAAAATCCAGGAATCATAACGTCGCTCTCATTCTCATCATGGCCAGGGTTAATCAGGATGGTTTGCCAATGGAGTCTACATCTATCGACGATGGATCCGACGTCAGCAGGAGTACGCCTCTGAAGGCGACCTGGCGTCTCCGCTCCCAGTGCTTGATAATAGTCTGGAATTGGCGAATCTGTTCTCCCTGTTTACTTTCGCAATGCGCCTGCGGATTGCCTGCTCTTTAAGCATCTGGTTGTTCCGAAGCTCGAGCACCTCGGGGTTCTCATCACGAATCGGCTTGATGCTACGACTGGTGCGGGGCTTTGGTTGCTGTGGCAAGTAGTTGGCCACGATGGCGATGTCGCTTTCGCTAGCTGACACCTCGATGGTGCTAGACGCATCGATTGCGTCTTGGTTCTTCGCGGCATCATTGGCTGCCGCTTTGCGCCTTGCAGCAGAATTGGTAGACTCACCATCACCTTCGCCACCGCTGCTGCTAACCTCTACTACCAAGGGCTGGCAGGGGTCGAGTCTTCACCGATAGCCGTTCGCTGGTCTTTGACACATAGCGCCCAGTTTTGCAACAATCTATCCAGCCAGCTGTAGAACATACCGGAATGCCGCGGTCTGGCTACCCGCCATCACGCATAGCAAGCACAGCTCCGGGGTAGTACGGCAGGAGACCACCAGCTCCAACGGATTGTCAGTGGACGAAATCGCATCCGGGATTGGTGCTGTCTGTGGTATTTGGCTGACGCATGGTCCCGTGCCAGTGATCTCAACATCACGGCAAGGCCCTTGCAGACTTTTGAGCAGTCGTGGTCTCTCGGAATCTGCTGCTCGATGATTGCTGATAGCTGAGCCTTGGCGCTCTGACAGGCAGCTGCATCCGGGTATGCAACCACAATTTCCGGCTGCTGCCTGTTCAGCCAGGACAGGAACTCAGCCCAGAGACGCAGGGCCATCCGCATGTCAGCCATGCCGCTTGCAGACCCTGATTCACTGATTGACACTGGAGACTGGTCACCATCGCCATCTGCCTTATGTAGTATGATATGGCGCCATAGGTGTCTGTTGCCAGATGCGAGCGCACGAAACTGTGTAGTTCCACGTGGCTGATCTCTGGCTGCGTCTCCTCTTCGGTGTAAGTCGGCTGCTTTGCCTGCTTGATTTTGGCTAGGATCTCGGCTGCTGACAAGCTTCGAGCGCTTTGGGTCACCTGTCCATTAGCCATCGCGACTCGGTTTGTCTGTGCAAAGCGGCTGACAGCTCTGACTGATATCCGCATCCACTGCGTTGTGCAAACATGCCTTTGCCACCGATTCGGCCTCTCTGCCACGTGTGGGTGGATGGCGCGAGCTGCGGATCATCCGCCTGTGGTGCATTGCCATCATGCTCCGTGGTCATATCACAGTCCATCCTGTCCGCTGAGTCGTCAATAAAGTCGTTCATGTCATCGCTAGTAGTACCCGCATCCGCATCCGCATCCGCATCCGCACCCGCGGCAGATATCTGTGCGCTTTTGGCGAGTCGTCTCCGCTTTGCTTTTGCCAGGCGGGCTTCAGTCGATGGACACCGAGTTGGCTTCAGCCTCCGGGGAGCGTTGGGAAGCGATGTTAGGACGAGCAGCCATTCCTTCTCCTTAATCGAGTAGACGGTTGGCCGCATGCCCTCGCACAGCTTCAGTAGCGCCTTTTCGCCAGTCGTGCCGCTATCAATGTATGTTTTGCGCAGTTTGGGGAGACGCCGGGAGCGCAAGTCTTCCAGGTCTTTTTCCAACTTGTCGCGCAGGTTAATGTATTGGCCCCACAGCCTATGCCCTGGATCGAGAGAGAGTGGATTTCTTTGCAATCCCAATCGTGCATGAATGACCCGATCGCACGGTCAATGAGCTTGCTCACTCGCGCGGCTTGGCATTTCCTGGTTTCATTCAACCTTGTCAACTGCGCCTGCTCCTCCCGCATCTCGTGTTCAATCTGCCGGGCTTGCATGTCTGATTCTTCGGCTTCTGAACCAGACTCACCGTATACAGGGAGAATAGGATCAGCCTCACCATCTGTCGCCGCCAGCCCATCGTTGCCTGCACTGCTGTATATATTACCCATGCGTGCCTCCATATACCGCCAATGCCATTGCTGGACTTGCTCCATCGACGTCCGCAGCTGCAGGCGCTTAGAAAGGGCCCATTTCCTCAGGGTCTCTGCCGAAAAGCGTCGAAACCAGAATCCATCCAGATCCTTGTCGGCGTAAAGCGAGCTGAACTTGCCTGGCGCAGCTTCAACGTTGGGCGGAAAACGAGGCTGTCGCGAACGGGTAAATAGCCTGGCAGCCGGGGTGTTTACAAAGGCCGACTCGAGTGCAGCACAGACCTTCTCACGGGGCAGAAGTGGGCACGCACGCCCCTGGTCAGATATGAGCGGGTCAGAGTCGACCAGGTTGCCAGTTGCCAACTGTGGCACATCCTTGCTGACAAGGGTAGGCAATATGCGTTTCTTTGCCTTTGGCGCCACTGCCGCTGGTACGTCAGACGTACCTGGCTGTGCTGGCGACATTGGCAGCTCGGAGCCATCTCCGCCACCTGCCGCCTGCATCTCCTCATCACTATCCGACGACAAAGAAATGTCCATATCCACTTCAGATGTGGTGTCAATGTTCACTTCGGGTGTGGTGTCCGCTGCTAGTGCTGGTGAAGCAATAGACCGAGGTGGGGTCCCAGGTTCAGATTCGGTGTCAGAGCCAGAGCTATCATCGTAGAGTTGCAGATACAGCGCTTTCCAATGTTCAGTGACTGAGCAGGCATAGGTGTCCACCTTGCCTCAGTATCCATTGCTAGCTCAGAAGCGTGGGTCTCCGAGTCAGATACTGCAGGCTGCTCAGGGCCCTGGTTAGTAACCCCGCTGACCACGGTTGGTGTTTGATTATCTGCATTCGTGTGGATAATAGGCGAAGAGCTTTCCGATAGCGGCTCAGTAGGCTCCAGGCTGGCTGGGTCAGAAGTAGTGTCCACCCAGCATCTGCAGTCAGTGGCAGCTCATGCCCAGCTAGCGAAGGCTGGTCCGGCCTACCAGTGTCATCAACGGCAAGAACTGGCTCAGAGTTGCCTACACTCAGAGAAGAGCCTGGCTGCTGTTCGGGCTCCGCGGCCACTAGCATAGGCATCCCTGCTGGACTATCATGCACTGGTGTATGTGACGCATGGTGCTGGCTGACAACATCCGAACGTACGTCAACGCCGCTACTAGACTGCTCTCGATCAGGAGACTCTGCCAAGAACTGCGCTTGCTCAGCACGATCCAAAGCTATTGCAGCTGAGGATGGATGGTTAGAGTTAGATGCAGCCTGTCCTCCACCGGCCATGCATTCACTGGGCGTGCTCTGGGTTGGATTACCAGAGCATGGCAGAGGTTGCTTTTGTGTTGATACACCTGCGCCAGACTCCAACTCAGGCTGTGGTGTACAGAATCCGATAGAGGTTGATCCAGCCGACTTGCCACTGTCTGTCCTCCTGACTCAACGGAGGCGTTCTCGTCGATCTCCATGAGCTCAACATCCGATTTTTCGCTCTCATCATCAGAGATCACCACCACTTCCATCTCCACGGGCTCTGTAGACTCGATAACTCCGGATCCGGTAGCACCGGCACCGGCAGGCTCAGCAGAGCGCTCATTTGCTATCTCCACATGGGCAGATATTTCTACCAGCGTCTCAGTAGGCCCGGCTTGATCAATGGGTAGCGCATGTTCCCTCTGGTTGAAGTTAATCTGGCCGCCTTCAACAAATTCATCTGGAGACGCGCTACGGGATGCATGTGCATCTGGTGCTGACTCAGAGCTGCTTCTGTCCGGGCCCTCGTGCATGTCTTCGAGTGCGCCTGTGGTCTCAGGCCACTGTAAATACCCAGTGCCGAATCGGCTGTACGAAAGCAGGGTGCTTCTCTTTGGCCGCACGCGGGATCCCAGCGGGAGCATTTGCATGGTATTGATTGTGCGGTGGCTGCGGGCCATCCATAGTCCCTGCTCAAGGATCTCTCGCTGAATGGATACCAGGTCCGAGCCTATGCCTGGTTTTCTGACGCAGTTGATAATCTGTTGCGCCAAATCCTCGGTGAAGTCGGCTCCTTCTTGTAAAGCGTCCAGCGACGGGCGCTCCAACCGCGGCCAACTGCCAGCACCATTCTCCGCCAGTGACTCGGCTACACAATTAAGGGTCGTAATTAGCTTCCGTACTAATTGTCCGCAGAGACTCGTTTGCATTCGCGCATTTGACCGCTAGGGCACTGTTGCAGGTCGAGTATAGAGGGCTTACCTTCTGACATGCCTGCAATGTGGTTGCCAGCTTCACGAGAGCGTAGCCAGCGTGTAACGTCGGCTACTGACCAGTGCTGTGGGTCCATGTTGGCCAAGGCGTCGGCCATTTCTGTTCTGATATGCGCGAGCTGCTTCAGAGCAATATAAAGCCAATAGGGGGAACGAAGAAAAAAGCACGATTCTTGGTGGTAGGTCAAAATGCAGGCTGAAGAAAGGAAAAAATATTTTTTAGTGCCATGCGACCTTTGCTGGCTGTAGAGTGGGCTACGCCACATGTACATCCATTTTAGGCTCTGGGTTTTTTTTAGGCGGGAGTCAGTATGATTCAAAGTACGCGACTTCTGTCCTGCACATACCGGGCAATCCGCGCAAATAGCGGCATGGCGCTTTATTAAGAGCTGTTCTTGAAGATTGGACTCACCGACACTCCCACAGCGAAACCTCCGTGTTTACCGACCCTGTCGCTACCAAGGGACTGACTACGCTGAAATCGACGCAGGTGACAAAGTGCGATGCGCTCTCGATCGTCTTTGCGCAGCGACCCGTGGCCAGATCCCAGATGCGCATTGTTTTATCGTCGGATACGGAGATCATGACCTTGCCCGATGGGTGGAAGACAAAGTCGCGCACCCAGTCGTCGTGGCCAACAAACGTATGCAGCAGCTGCCCAGAGGTTGAGTCCCACAGCCGAAGAGTCTTGTCACGCGCTGCGCTCATAACAAACAGACCGGGGGCGTTGGCTGGGTTTGGCGGAACGCCATTTGCGGTCCCACTCGTGCCATTTACAGTTGCTGCTGCGGGTGCATGGGCGGCTTTGACTGGCGGCAGCCCAGCCAGCTTCCGCAGGCAGACGTAGGCGCTAACAGGCGCAAACCGCGCAATCTCCACCACATTCTCGTGGCCACGCATGTCCATCTTGCACTCGCCCGAGCCGGCGTCCCATACGCGTACGCTCTGGTCGTTGGACGCGGTACACAGCAGCCTCGCGTCTTCGCTGGCAGCGACGTACCGCACCCACTCGGCGTGGCCGGTCAGCGTCTTGATGCAGTAGCCCGTGGACAGCTCCCAGATCTTAACCGTCTTGTCCCGCGACGCAGGAGACTATCTTATCAGCGCCCAGGAAGCACACGGCCGACACGCAGTGGTCATGGCCATGCAGTGTGCGCACGCACTTGTAGTCGTCGGCGATGTCCCACACGCGCAGCGTCAGGTCGGCCGAGCACGTGACCAGCACTGCGCCCTTTGCATCGAAGGCCAGATCCTGGACGGCTTTGGTGTGGCCCTTGAGGGTCCGCTCAAAAATCGCCAGACTCGGCGTCCCACAGCTTCACGGTCATGTCCTCCGAGGCCGTGGCCAGCACCGGATACTGCGGGTGGAAGCGCACACGTGTGACTGGCGCTCGATGCTGCGTCAGCTGTGTGCGGGCTGGCGGTCGTGGCAGCCACTCGTTTGTTTTGGCTGGCCGCCGGATGGCGCCAGAGCGGATCTCCTCCTGTAGCTTCGACATTTTCGACTCCAGCTCCATGATCTTCTTTTGCAGTCGGATCACCGACGTCCACTTTTTCGGCAACAGGTTGTGGTGTCTGTCCTTGGGGTCTGCCACGAAGCCCTCGTTGCCCGTTTCCTTAGCAAACACGGCCAGGCTCTCCGTGTAGCCCTGCGTATGCATGAAATCGAGAATGGCCTTTTGTCTATATATGCGCGGTGGGGGGCAGCAACGGGGAATTAGCGGGCAGTCAATGGTGACGGCTGTTCTCCATACGCACCCCTCTGGGCTCACGATACTTACAACTCCTTCTTTTGCCTCTCTGGCAGGACATGCTCAGTGGTGGAAGCCATTGGCGGAGCAGTGTGTTGAATTAGGGGTGGTGTAGAAACCGGTGAATGCGTGCGTGGATGTGAAATGAAATGGCTGGAAAACACAGGCAGCCTGAATGAAGCAGAAAAAGAGGGCACCAGCGGGATTACTAGCCAGGCAAGGCGAAATGCGAGAAGTAAAAGAAACACCAGAAGTTGAAGCTGTGCAGGCGAGAAATGGAAGGCTGCCAGCGATAGACTCGCGCCTGGGTGAACTTTTTTCTACGGGCTTGAAGCTCCGGCCAGAGTGCCTGCTGATCGGCTAGGGCTGATCGCGTAATCGCTGCATTGAATAGCAACACGTACTTTTTTTTTGCAAAGGTGAAGCGCAAAAGCCTGGCTTGTGTTTTCGTGTTTCCTCGCCTCTGCTGAATCGCTGCACACACCTCGACACACTTGCTGATTTACATACTCTGACAATGTCCTTTGGGTCCTTTGGGTCGTCTGCAACAGGCGCTCCGACTTTTGGAGCATCGCCGTTTGGAAATGCGGCCAGTAACAATAGCACCAGCACGACAGCAGGCACTGGTGGTGGCGGGCTCTTTGGCTCTGCCCCAGCAGCAACCAGCAGCACTTCAGGTGTCAGCTTGTTTGGCTCAAACAGCCCTGCAAAACCTACGGCTATAGGCGGTCTGTTTGGCGCCACTACTACGCCTGCTGCTACAACCACAAGCGGCGGCGGTTTGTTTGGCGGAGCAGCACAGCGGCGGCGGTGACTGGGGGGCAGCGGCTTGTTTGGATCTAGCACCACTGCAACATCGGCAGCTACTGGCACTGGCCTGTTTGGCTCTAGCACAGCACCTGCTGCCTCGGCTGCTGGTACAGGTCTGTTTGGTTCTAGTGCCACTGCTACATCGGCAGCTACTGGCACTGGCCTGTTTGGCTCTAGCACAGCACCTGCTGCCTCGGCTGCTGGTACAGGTCTGTTTGGTTCTAGTGCCACTGCTACATCGACTCCTGGTACAGGCTTGTTTGGGTCTAGCGCAGCACCTGTTACCTCAGCTGCTGGAGGTGGGCTATTCGGGTCAAGCAAAGCGGCGACGTCTACTGGTGGAGGAGGGCTGTTTGGATCAACCAGCACTGCGCCTGTATCAACCAGCACTACGGGCGGCGGGCTATTTGGATCGTCATCGACAGCAGCAACAGCCACGGCAGGTTTAGGAGGAGGGACTTTTTGGTAGCAAGACGCCAGCGGCAGCCCCGGCGTTTGGGTCGAGTGCTGCCATGCTATTGGGGCTGGGGCTGCTGTGGCTGCCACTGCCACTACCACTGCACCTGCAGCCATTACGAAAAAGACAAAGTTTGTCGACTTGCCCAAGGATATGCAAAAGCTGCTGGAGGAGATCGAGCAGCACAAGCAGGTGCAGGTTCAGATTGGCGAGGGCATTGTAGTTAGCGACACTGAGGAGGGGCTTAAAAGATATATCGCGCACGGTGCAGCGCCTGATGCAGGAGCTGTCTGTGGTGAAAATGACGCTGAAGGGCGACCGGTGAGCGCGTCGACGAGGCCAAGACACGGGTGAACTTTGATGTCAAGCATGCCGAGAAGGCAGCGAATCTAGTCGCCCATGCCACCGACGACGGGTCGTGGTCGCAGGGCGGCCTGACGCCGATGCAGATGGCGTCTCGCCAGCGGGCGATGCTGGCCATGCGCAGCAAGCCTGGCCAAGTCCCGTCGGTGCTGAGTCTGCTGCAGCAGGGGCTGGACAAGGACAGCGCTGCTGCCATGGCCACAGCCGCTGCCATTGCCGCTGGCAAGCCTGGCGCAAGCACGACGACCTCGCCGGAGGAGGCAGTCCGGCGTATCCGCATCTCGGGGAGTGCACTCGCAGATTGCCAGCGACTACTTCTGGGCGTGGCTGTCGCGCGTCGAGGCATCGGCCGAGGTGCTGACCGAGCGTCTTGGCCAACTTGAGCACCACGTGTCGGCATCGCTGGCGTCCAGCGCGTCGCTGCAAGGCTCGGCTGATGCCCAGGCAGGATCGCAGCAGCAGCGGCCAACACCGAAGGCAGTATCTGACGTCATCCAGTACCAGAACGACTCGTTTATGGCCATTGCTGGCAAGCTGGCGGCTGTCGACGAGGATGTGCGCCGACTGAAGCGCAAGCTCGGCATCAAGGAGTCAGAGTGACTTGCGGCTTTTCGATTTCTCGCAGCAGCCAATTTTTTTTTTGGAGCCCCATGTGACTGCTAGACTAAATGTGACCTCTACCTCGCATCTCTGCACATACACTTGCCACGACGGTGTCCGGAGGCGCTCTGACGTCAAGGAAAGGAGGGGGGCGCGATTTGCTTTCCCTGTCCCCCATTAGCCCCGCCCCACTGGCCCGCAGCCGGCTACAGTGAAACACCTACCCGGCATCTGACTCGCAGATGGTGCTGCCCCCTGGTCACTCGTCCACATTATTTTCGTATTCCAAAAGATATTTTTCCTCAGCACATCTCGGCCACTGGCGCACTGGGCGTGCCACAGCAATATTGCGCGACTGGTCAGTTAAACGCGGGAATCGCAGTGGCCTACCCGTCCCCGGCTGCCATTGACGGCCGCCGCCGCATTGTTTTATATCCACTTTGCCTCTCCAGCCTTCCGCCTCACTGTCTTACTCGGAAGCCCATCAATGTTAGCCTGTGCTGCCGCTGTCCACTTTCCATATATGTAGGCCTAGGCGCCCTGCCCCACCGCTTCCCAACAACACGCCCCTTTCCTCTCTCCTGGCACTCGCAATCCCTTTTGTTTCTCCTTGTCGTTCATTATCCTCCGATATCTGCGGTACTCCTAGCGGCACACGGTTTCCCTCTTTTTTTTTTTCTTTCATTCGCCGGAATGACTGGCAGCTCACAGGTGCACGAAAGCACGCCGCTGCTTACCCAGCATAGCCCTCCAGCGCGCAGCAGAAAAAAGCAGCTGCCTTCGTCTACTAACCATGGCGTCTGGATGGTGCTTGCCATCACGGCTCTGGCAGCGCTGGCAATTGTTGCGCTCGGGTTCATAGCGCTGTTTGATAGCACCAGCGATCGCCCGCCGAACACGGAAACACAGCTCAACAGCTCGAGCGTCGGCCGGTTTTTGCACATCACAGATCTACACGTCGACCCCTACTACCGGCCTGGATCCACCACATACTCGAGCTGCCACCGCAAGCCGCCATCGAGCAGCAAGAGCTCCCCCCGCCACAGCCTACGCGTGATGGACGACGGCATTGCCGACTCCAGCAGCAAGCAATGGAAGCGATTCGACCGCGACGGCCACGGCCACACGGGGCCCTTTGGAATCCCAGAGGCAAAGTGCGATTCGCCTGTGGCGCTGGTCAATGCAACCGCCGAGTACCTGCGCGCAAACTGGGCCAACAGGCTCGACTTTGTAATCTGGACCGGCGACAGTGGCCGCCACGACAGCGACGCCGAGATCCCTCGCACCTTTGAGGAGATCGTGGAGCAGAACTACATTACCGCTGACGCCATGCGCTACGCCTTCCCGGCCATCCCCGTGGTCCCCAACATCGGCAACAACGACATCAGCCCGCACAACGAGCTGCCGAGCCCAGGCCACAAGCGCGCTCGCCTGACGTACCGTCAGCTGAGCAAGGCGTGGCACGGCTTTATCCCCGACGACCAGATGCGCACCTTCCGCTACGGCGGCTACTTTGCCAAGGACGTCGTCGACTATGGCGACTCGGTGCCCGACGACCAGGCTGGGGAAAATCCCTCAGCTGCCGAGACCAGCGCTGCTGCTGGCATTGCCGGCATGAAAAAGCCCAAGAAAGCCCCCAAGAAACAGAAGCCAGTGCGCAAGCCCCGCGGCATCACCGTGCTGAGCCTCAATACCATCTACTGGTACCGCGCCAATGCCAAGGTCGGCGGCTGCGCTGCCGACGACTCACCGGGCCTGGCTCAACTTGCGTGGATCCGCTACCAGCTCCGCCGGGCTCGCCAGCGCAACCGCGACCTGATTCTGATGGGCCATGTAATACCCAACCGCGACAACTACCGCCCCACGTGCTACCATGGCTACGCCCGCACCGTCACACAGGTCGTTCCGCCTCCAGCGCTCGGTGGCAACCAACAATCTCAACCGCAAGCCCAGTGAGAGCAGCGATGACGAATACGACCTGCCTATTGTGCATGCCCAGCTCTATGGCCATAGCAACGTTGACGTCTGGTCGTTCGTCGGCCAGGAAGTCGAGTGGATCGCCTCGAACACACCGATGGAGTTTGTCAACTCCACTGTGCAGCCTGCCGCTGCTGTCAAGGACCAGCGGCTATGGTGGGAGAGGGGAGATCGACGAGGAATCAGGGTACTTTGGCAAACTTATCCGTGATGTGTGGTCAACCGATGGCGCCAAGTCTGCCTCGGTCCAGACCACGGCCGATCAGCAAGCCGATGCTGCCATTGCACCATACACAGAGGGCGAGCGCGGACTGGGCTGATATGGAGGACGACCCCGAGGTGTCGTTCGTCGAAAATGAGCACGGCCAGCTCTGGGCCCACCACCGATCTGACCATGCGCATGGCTCTGCCTGGCGATTTTGTCGACACCCTGTTCAAGGAATTCGAGCGTGTGCTCGTGCTGCCACGTATCCCGCGCCTGAGCATCACGACCATCTCTCCCAGCATCATCCCCAAGTACTTCCCCGCCTTCCGCGTCTTTTACTACGCCCGCACTCCCAGCAATGGCCAGTGGCAGAAGCTTTCGTTAGGCACTCTGTTGGACTACGACGTATACTGGGCCAACCTGAACAAGCTGAACAAGGCTGCCAACATCGAAAGATTCTTCGCGCCGCTCTACCGCTTCTCTTCGGTCTACAGGCTCAATGATCTCTCTGTTGACTCGTACATTGAGTGGGCACGCAAGCTGGTGGGCTCAAAGTCGCTGCGGAAACGCTTCCGGTCGCTGACATATCTCAACACGTAGTCTCCCTTTCATAGAGTCCTTATTTTCTGGTTGGCGCTTTGTATTATTGCTTTCTTAGCCTACTCTTTATTCTTATAGAAGCTGCTTTTACTATTGCATTGAGAAGCAGCGTGCGCTCCTCAGCACGCTAACTGCGCCCATCACGACTTGTTTGGCCGATCCATTGGTAGGTGATTGCTGGTTCTAGATCGTACACCGCCGGAGCTGCCTGTAGATTGCCCGCCAGGGCAAGAGCAGCTTGGACCAGCGGTGCTCTGCTGTATTATTAGCGAAAAAAGCTGTCTACAGCTGTGCTGTTGCAGCCGACTCTTTGCCGCCACCGTCTCATTCTCACCTACGTTGATAGCTGGAAATATTTGCAGATAAACCTATGTTACTTGTAACAACTCTTTACGCTGTTTCAGCCGCAGCCACTGCATTCGTCTTTGGAGTGATAATACACGCCTGCGCTAAACCCGATCCACATAAACCCAAAAACCACCAACCTCCTGGCCCGTTACCGATTCCTCAGAACGCAGTGTCAGGTCACCCGCAGTACACTTCTAACGCAGGACTTAGTGGCTACTTACATGTCGAGCCTCCTGCAAACGCGGTTGTGGTGTCTATTCCTACGTCGCTCAACTGGCAACACCAAAACAGCGCTGAGAAAAAAACCCTTACTCCATACTCGCTACAGAGCAACCTTCTGATGCCCACATGTGGCATTATTGCTCCACCGCCAAGAATCTACACACCAGAATAGAGAAGAGGTACTGTGAATAGCTGTTCTCCAACCTAGGCAATGGTGCAGTTCTCGACAATCAATGAGTCCATAGGGATTTATCCATGCTGGTTTTTGAATATCTCAGCACAGACAATCAGCACCTCTTCTGGATTCCGCAATAAATATGCTCAGCACCCATGGCCATCTGTCGTCGACTATCCACTGACACAACAGCGCAGAGTCGAGGTGGATTGGGGCCTCTAATGTCCTGAAGCCTAATTCCACAAGAGATGCATACATGCTGCCGCTGTCATGCCATTCCTGATGCTTGGCACTGGGCTTGAAGCTCAGAATTATATCACTGGCTTGTTCGCACGAATGCCTCTCTTTTCTGGAGTGAACAGGTACTAGACCAGCGCATGCAGCAGCAGCAGCAGATATCCCCTGCCAACAGTGTCCGAAGCAGTCACAAAACAAATAGCCTGCTCGCTTGGAAACCCGCGCGCAGTCGGCTCCGCGATGAGCCACCACTCAGGAAATCAACCCACGATAAAAAGAACTTTCTAATTAGTTGTGGACTGTTCTCTCTGGTTTTGCCCAACACACTTCTCATGCTGCATGACGCTGGTGCCAAGACCGCATCATCGTGGGGCAACCAGGAGCAGCTGTCTATTTAAAGGACTCTGGTTGTCAGCGGCTTTTCTTGCCACAGGTCATCTCTGCTTCGCTGCTACACTTATAATTAGTATCAACTATGGTAAACTACTCTGCATACCTGGTAATTTTCATCGTTGTTATCGTGCTTATAATACTGTCGTCCTGGGGTCGGATGTACGTGAAAAAACGCGCAGCGCAACAGCACTTTCAACAAAACAGCACAATCCAAATCTTCCAGCCGCTGCCTCAAGAAAACATTACACTGCCCCCGCCTGTAACTGCCCACCGCCGCCGGTCAAGTGTGGACAGCCAGCTTCCTGTTTACACGCCAGCCAACTACAACAAGCCGCCGTCATACGAGGCAGCCATTGCGTCGCCGCCTTCGGCCCGTGCGGCATAGACGCTCAGGCGTTTTCTGTAAATACAAACTTTGCTTAATAGATTGCAAATACCGCCGATTAGATTACACAGTGTCATGCGCTAGATGGCTATTGCATGACTTGCCCGAAACGACATTGTCGCCTGGACATTAGCGCAGCCTTCATGCATGTTTCAGGAGTAATGGGCTAGGTGAATACATAATTAGCCATACCCGGCCACAAAATACTGACCAAATGCCACTCTAAAAACACCTGTCTTCTTCCCCCGTATCATCCCTATCGTCCATTCCTAGTGGCACGGAACTGGTCCAACACAACATGATATTTATTGCGTTCCTCATCATCCCTGCTTTTATCGTCTTGTGGGGTGTACTGCGTGGGTGCATAGTCCGTCGTGCAACAAAACGGCAGGCTGAGCTGCCACAAAGCCGGCCAGCACCACTTAGGCATGTAACAGTGCTCGATCCTGCATTCGCACAGCCAGTTCAGTATCCGCCCCCTGTTGCCAGCCACTACTCTCGTCGCAGCATTGAGACGGACATCCTCCCTATATACAACCCGCCGTCACGGTCCCCAGTGCTTAAGGACGACCCACCTGCATACAATACGCTGACAGCCCCACCGCTGTCGATGCAGATGGCCGCATAGTCTGTGAGTAAATGTAGTAATTCGCTTTGGTCAACCAAATTCCATCACGTTTTTCGCCCATAATCAATAACGATAGCCCCATTGTATGCACCTCAGCGGTCACTCTGTGGAAAATAGCGGAATCTTTACTGTTCACGCCCCGTTAATATTCAACTTTCGTCGCCAATATCAATGACGATGCGAGTGGGAACACGGGTCAAGAGAGACGCTGTGAGATTATACCAGTGGTACTGAGCAATATGTGACGTTTCCGCTAAAATGGCCTTACAAACATTCTATCCCTTATAGCCACGTTACGGCAGTTGATGCAGCAGTATCACAGGCGGTTACTACTCGCAAGCATGCTATTAGCATCAAGTGTGGTATTGTGGCCGATGAGACCACTTATTCCAACGGTGCAGGAGTAGGGCAGATATAGCTCACTATGTAAAAAGATAAGAACATAATGATTTTTAGCTAAGGGCACTGGAGGCTATTCATAGCTGCTTATTTACTCAACAATTACCTAAGAGTTTTGTAACTTTTAGTACTTTTACTGAAATAGTCTTTCTACCTAGGAGGTCATTCATAATTACTAAACTAATTCAAATATAATTAAAACTTTTAAAACTTTTTATTCTTTTATTTTTTTTTTATGCTTCTACAAAACCCCTATTGGCATCCTAAAAAATTTCAGTTGATATACAATTAATATGCTTCTACTGAGATAGAGACTGGGTCATAAGAAATTAACTGAAATTTTTTAGGATGCCAATAGGGGTTTTGTAGAAGCATAAAAAAAAAATAAAAGAATAAAAAGTTTTAAAAGTAGTAGCTATTTTTTACTTAGTTTAGTGATTGTGAATGACCCCCTATAAGGAAGTATATGGGGGTATTCATAGATATATAAATTTTAGATATTTACAATTTAGTTAGATATTTGAATTATCATTTTCAGAACAGATTATTACTACTAGATATTTTTAGCAAAGATTTTACTAATTATTGTATGAAGTGTATTTTTGTATTATTAATAAATACTAAGATACAAATATTTTTCTTTTAGTTTCACCCAAACTGCTATTGGTATCTTAGAAAAGTTTAAGTAAAATGATTTTAACTAGAAAGAAAAAAATTGCATATTTGAGATTAATTATCTTTAGGCAACAAAAGTCAATATCATAATAGATATGGTTATGCAACTATAAAGAAATCATGATCACTAAAACTTTTCCAAGATGCTACTAGTAGTTTGGGTGAAATGGTTATTTTACTGAAATTGCCAGTAGCTACAATATGCTTAAACAATTACTAGGCAAATAAATACCTCTGTATTACCTCTATAGGGGATTAGCCAAAGAAAACAGAATTGAATAGCCAATGTGAGAAATTGAGCCTATTGAAATTTGAAGCCTATAGGCAATAGTTGAAGAACCCTACTTCCAAATACTAGGTTGAGATACAATTTGATTTATATATGAAAAAGTATGTGGAAGCATATATAGTATCAAGCATTCTATAGATCATGGCTTTACCAGAACTCCGCCGTCGATGACCATTATCGCCCCAGTAACATAGGCTCCGGCCGTTGATGAAAGGTAGATAATTGCAGAGGCAGCATCTGCTTTATGTCCGACGCGCTTAAGAGGAATGGCACTTATAGCAGCCTTCTTGCGGAGCTCATTCTGCTGGTCATATAGTATTGTGGCAAAGAGACCAGGGGCAATAGCATTGACGTTGACGTTGTAGGGTGCAAGCTTTTGCGCCAGATCGCGTGTCATATGAGCCAAACCTGCCTTGCACGATGGGTACAAAGTATTGGAAACTGATAGGGCTGTCATAGCAGCAACACTTGTCACATTAATAACCCGCGCAGGATCGTCGTCAGTAGCTGTCTTTCGCAGCAGAGGAAGGAATTTTTGGACAAGAGTAAGCGGGCGCTGCAAGGTGATGTTAATGTCGCACACCATGTCTGACTCGGTCAGCTCAATAAATGGCTTTGATGTCACCAAGACTGCGTTGTTGATGAGGACATGGACTCCATTTGGTTCCCTGCGCGCTATTTCTCTAACGAGGGCCTCGACTTGGTCATACTCAAGAAGGTCACAGACGACGTACTGGCACTTGCCAGGCCCACTAGCTGTCAGGCACTCAGACTCGCGCTTGAGGTTCTCTTCGTTACGGCTGGCAATGTAGACATTGGCGCCATTTGCAACTAGTCCGTCGGCAGCCATCAGCCCGATACCTATAGCACCACCAGTGATAATGAAGGTCTTGTTGTTAACAGAAAAGAGCGATGCGATGTCCATGGTAAAGAGTATGTTTAAAACGTCAGTGTAGCGGAGATAAAGAGCAGTTGCTGTGGAGGCTCTACGCTTTGTTGTGCAAATAGAGAGGCACAGTTCGGGGCATGCGAGGCATTACCTTGTTATTATTTGCTCCTGAAGTGGAGATTGTTCCATGTTGTTTCCTTCACACCGAGTGCGAAACCCATGCACTCCCACCAGCACCCCTAGATCACAATGCTAAAGCCATGAAGTGTCCAACAGCCTCAAACTGGGACAACGGGTAATGGAGTATGCAATGTTTGTGGCCAGCAGGCTCATTTATTCATGACTTGGATACCTACAGATGCCACTAGAGAATGAAGTTACAGTACAATTAATGGTTTGACAAAACCAAAAGTTGACTATCAGCAAATGAAAACAGTATCAAAATTTATGTTTGCTTCAGTGGGTCATGATGGCAATATCCCCATATTCGGAAAGCGGGCAACGCAAGTACAGCGCTACCAAGTATTCCGGGTTTACCTGCATGGGTTGTGTATCAGAACCTAGCATATCTTTTAGGAAGGGGCACGCCTCTATATCTTATAACCATTGCACGCACCATAGCCTCACCAAAAATACTTTAATATACTGCCTATACATCAACTATTTCGTAGACATGTTCCCTCAGATGTTGCATTTTTAGTTTATTTAGGGCTATGTGATACACGCAGAGCTATGTATTGTGTGCATCAATAATCTGCCTATAGCCAGCCGGTGCCGTCATCGCTAAGTGTGCAATATTTTGTCCCAGTTGCGGCATGTCAAACGATGAAGATAGATATGTCTTTTGCTATTAGTCGCAAAAACGAATGGACAAAAGAAAATAAAGCTTTTAGAGCTCGTCGTGAGCATAGGGGATGGGTGAAACAGAAACAGCGTCATCCTGAGGCGCAGCAGGAACAGGCGTCTCCCCAGAAGGGCCCTCCTTCCCATCTACCATACCATCCTCCGGCATAGGGCAGGCGAAGGGGCCAGTAATAAGCGCATGGTATTCGCACTTTTCGGGCTCGGTGACCTTTACTATCTCGATCTCCTCGGCACACTCAAATGTCGCAATAAGCGAGCGGTTGGGCCCGTTCCAGCACTTGTTTCCATTCAGGTACTTGTGGGTGGTATACAGCGTAATTCCGTCGCTGTCCTTGGCGAAATCAGCAAAAGAGCCCAGGTGCTGGCGGGAATTGTCCTTGTTGCTGATCTGAGTAGCCTGGTCCAGCAAGCACACCTCGTACGTGTACTCGCCAGCATCCAAAGAGTAGCATTTGTCCTTCAGCGGCAGGTACATATCGCGCTCGCCCAAGTCCTTACCCAGAAGCTCGGAAAGCACGCTGACATCATTCGCCAGCTGGCTCTTATCCGAGCTCGCAGTATAGTACGCACTACGCGCATCGGCCAACCGCTGCTGGAAATCCGCATCAGGCTGCTCGGAATCCACCGGAGTCTCGGTGGTCTCGTCAAGTATAAGCTCGAGCCGCGCCTTGGCCTCAGCGACGCGCTCCTGGGCCTTAGCAATCTCCAGAGTCTCGTACTGGCTAGAAATTACTGTGCTATCGGCATCACGCATCTGCTCGAACTCTCCCAAGCCGACGACGGCGGCCTTGACGGCCAAGTCATGGTAGTTTTTGTTATAGTCATCGCGCAGCTTGGCCAAGATGCCGTAGAGCAGGTCGATGTCAGCCTTGTTGGTCTCGCGCTCGCTCTCAGCAATATTGATTGCGTCACGGCAGGCTTCGTAGTTTTTGTCGTCTTGCAATTCGCTGTCGCGGTCCATCTCCTGTTCACGTGCAGCCCGCGCTCCCTCGCCTTCCTCCATCACCGATGCCGCCGCATTTTCCAGGTACGGGTATGCGTCGGCAAACTCGGTGTACTCCTTGACAGCCAGACTCACCGCCTCGTCATTGAACTCGGCGTTGTGCTCGCGGCGCACTGCGCGTAGAAGCATAATCAACGAATCGCGCTGCCACCGGCTGCGATGCAAGGCCATGGCCAGGTGCCGCCGGTACGCGATCAGATCTGGCAGATATTCGTCAAAGAGACCCTGCTTGCGCATTGCGCGGTCACTGTCCTGGTTGGCCCGCATCTCCTGTTCCTGCTTTTCCAGCATGTCCTTCAGCTGCTCGGCCTCCGCAAGATGGACTTCGGCGTCAGCTAGTTTCGATTGCTTGCGAGCAAGCTCTTCGCGCTTGATTTTGCGCAGCCCCGATGCCTCACGCACTAGCTGCCTCAGCCGTTGCTGCCCTGCCTTCTGTTCTTTCTCCTGGCTGGCCCTCAACTCCCGGTGCGCGCGGCCCACTGTATCACACGTGTTGGGACATACCACATGCGAGTCCCATTCATCCGACCCATCGCAGCACTGCGGATCGCACACGCCGTCGTTGACTCTGGCAGAGTCGATAATGGCCGGCTCGTGCCCTTCGTTGCGGCAATAGAACATGCCGTTATTACATGCCGACGTACCCGGCTCGTCTGAGCCGTCAGTGCAATCGCAGTAGTCGTCATTGACACGCGCAAACGGAATCTCCTTGGACCCATCCAAGCACTCGAAATTGCCCCGTGCATTCGCCACATATTTTTCGGCCAAAGCCGGGTTCAGGCCACGAATCTGTGCCGAGGTGCTTGCCACTGAGTGTGGCAGCAGCAGCAGCAGGAACGACGCGAGTGCAATACGGGTCTGCATCTGAGTAGAAGATGAAAAAAAAAAAAAAGAAAAGAAAAAGACGACAATAGACAGGCTTACAAAGAGAAAGCCAGGCTGGCCTATGGGCTCGCTCTCGCTTGCGCCTATGACGCGCATGGTCGTGGCAAATCCAATGATCTGTGCATCTAATCATGTCTTCTCCGCAATATCTAAATATAGCTACCCTCATCCATGTGATCGCCGGCCATGTACTATTCATATATGCTTTTTCCTACTCTATGGCTTGCTGCAGCAGCCACTGCTGTGTTCGCATTCCTAAAATATAGAAAGAAAATGCTGCTTTAGTGGTCGACAAAGGGGGGAGGGAGGGAGGGAGGGGCCAGGTTTTAGACTGTCTCTTTGTTGTTTTCCAAACCGCGATTGGGAAAAGTATACCTGCAATCTCTTGCAATGACTAGTGGATATTGTTTCCAGGCAAGGAATCGCTATATTGAAAATGAAAACCAAGCATTTCAACAAAGGAGAAAAGAAACCCGCCTTTGTAGTGCTTGGCAAAAACACCACATGTCATCTGGAAGGCCAAGTGAGCACAGTGCCTCCTCGCCCCCCAACTAAAAAAGTCGGTCCTGCAAGGTGTCATGTATTTATACATAGCTCATCCCCCCTCGCTGTTTGTGCAGCTGTTCATCCTGGAATTTATTTTTTACTTCCACTTCTCCCCCTTCTCTCTCCAGCTCTTCCGAGGCTTTTTCTTCATTTTCCTTGTTATACATATATTTTAATGAAGGCCACTTACCTTGCTTTTCTTCTGGGCCTTTGTGCCTTGGTCATTGCGCAAGAATTGCCATCCACTGACCAGCAGCCATCAGCTAGCGACACTGGCGTTACTGACACCACAAAGGCCACGCATACTACACAGAGTACGGAGAGTACCGGGACCACCAAATCCGAGCCTACTAGCATGACGCGCTCGGAACCAACCTCCGATACCACTGAGCATATTACCAGCACACCGACCGACATGGATACCGGCGACACTGAGACAGTGACCTCAACCACTACTGTGACATCCTTCCCTCCGACGCCAACCACCAAACATTCCTCCGCTAAACACAGCACAGCCGTGGAGACATCGCATTCCCCGACATCCACCGAGCCAACACCAGCCTCAACTGACACCTCCACAGGGACACCGTCGCCGACAAAGAAGCCGACTTTACAGGATACCAAAAAAAAGTCGAATCTCCCTACCGGCGCTATCATTGGCATAGTAGTCGGCGGCGTAGTGGTGCTTGCTGGCGCATTCATTGCATTCCTGTTTTGGCGCCGCAGCAAGCAGCGTAGCAAGTTCTCGAGCAAGATTGACTATGCCGAGTTCCCTGAATTTAGTCCCTCCCACTCTAACGCCAACCAGACGAATGCCTTGCCACACAACCAAACCACAAATACTGGGCTTGGGCTATCGGACGAGTCAGGGCATCCGCAGCAGGGTGTGTTTCTACGTGAGCTCGACGAGGCGTAACAAAAATCACTTTCATTGAGCAATTTATTTATCGCGTTTTTTCTACCTCAGCTCCTCCCGTTTTTGTTTTTATTTTTGTTTTTTTTTTACTTTACTGTCGCCTGGCTGCGCTTTGGATCACACTCTCGTTGGATCTGGGCATGCATGGCACCAGGCTGCTGGTCTTCAGTTGGTACGCTCGGTACAACGGGTACTTGCTGGCGCTGATTGCCTCTGTCAAGCGTACCGACATCAGTGTCAGCCCTACCAGCCCACACGCCCCGCCGCAGTACAATCCACCCACGGGTGCCCCGGTCGCTGCCAGCGCAAATGCTGCCAGTGCTACCCACAGTATCTGCTCGCAGAACACATTCGGGTGCCGCGCATACTTGTACAGTCCTGAGTGCACAAACCCGGCCCGCACCTCTGCGCTGTTCGCACCACTGAGCTTCCTCTGCTGGAACGCATACTGCTGCCCGTCTGCAACAATCTCCACCACCAGTGCCAAGCACATAACTCCCGCCAGCCCATACTCCGCCATCGACCACTCTTTCTCCACTTCGCTGTCCTGCAGGAGCCGAAGTGGCAACGCAATTCCATACAAGAGCGCGTGCTGACACAGAGCAATAAACACAAAGTTGAATACCTCCCATCCAACTGCATACAGACAGCCCAGGGTTTTGTGGAGCTGTCCGCGCACATGCGCCCACCGGTGGTCCTCAAAGCCCACCGAAAACCCACCGCGCCGCCAGAAGTTGCGGGTATGATGCACAGTCCACACGAAAACTACAGTCTGCACAAATACCGCCTTGCTGGAAACCTGCAGGTAGCCGTCCGAAAGGTAGTGCTCGTGAGTCCACAGAATCCCGTAGATGGTTGGCATCAGCGCCCAGAGCCGGTCGACTGTCGAAAAGTTGCGCTCTCCGCGCTGCTGTACCCACGTCATCGCATAGCTGCCGAAGATCACGCCCCAGAAAAACAAACGCACTGTCTCGGACTCGCCTGGCGGCTGCGTCTGAACGAATTCCACCACTGCCGAGGTCATTTTGGAAGTGTATATACGACTGTAAGAGTTTGCTGCTAGAATACCAATAAAAGCGCTTAGTGACTGAGAAGAAGCAATAGCCACTTCAAAGGCACAATTAAAGCCAGCCTTTGGCCATGCTGCACACACAAGGACTAGGGGGGAAGCCAATGCAGGCTGTGCTGGGACGCGACTTGCTCGATAGTTGCTGCTAACCTGCTGTCCACGAGGCCCGTGACTTTTCCCACCACTTCGTTTTTGGCTGGTGCGCCAGAGATGCAGTGCTCCTTACCTGCTGACTTGTCATTGAGTGCAGTGCCACTGACACACCGCCCTCTTGCCAATGCTAATACGCCAAGAGCGGAGGCTTCGATGCCTGGATATAATTCACTCCATGTAGCCCATACAATGGTGCCACAACTCCCACTGACAAGTCCGCCCACCCCAGAAGACAAAACACATTCACTCCCTATATAACCCGATTACCACACTGATTCCATAGATACGTTCATTGGACCGCCTCACTCCGTCGTCAACATACCATAATCGCATTCCCCAAATGCACGTACTCTCTACGCGCTCTTTCACCCTGGCCTCACTCGGCCTGGCCATCTGTGCTGCTGCTGTACCAGCGAACTGGCCAACCCTGACCAGTGCTCTTTCCCGAGCTGACCAGATGTGGAGTACCGCCGAAGCCCAACTCTCCGACCAGCTCATGTCTCTCAGTTCAGCCGACACCCGTCTCAGCTCCCAGTTCAACTCGGCCCAGGCAGAGTTTAATTCACAGATTAACATGCAGATTGGCTCGCAGATCAGCGACTACCAGAGCGCTGTCTCCTCGATTTCCAGCTACCTAGACTCGCTCTGCAACTCCAAGACACCCTCATGGTTCTGCTTTGGTACTGGCCCTTGAGCAGAACTAGCTCCTTCTCAGTAGCCTAAGTCTCCTCATTATTGGACAAATTCCAGCCTAGACTCAGCAACCTACCCGCCTTTTGTGATTCTCATGTCTGGTTGTTCGGAGTAACTACCGAATGCGATGATTCATTCAACGGCTGCTTGGCATCCGAGCTCACTAATCATCATTTGCATTTTGGCCTCTGCTCGCTGCTTTAAATGCACTTTTATTTGTCGCCAGTAGCATAGACTGCATACAGAAAGTTATTCCGCAACAAATGCGGCCAATTTCTGACATTGGGTCCATATAACCGAATACCCAATCTGCCTCAAATCGCACACGCATTCCTCAACATGATACGTGGTTGTTTCTATACACCCAATCCTCGATTTATAAGGATGCTCCTTCAACTAACGTACTTTACCTGTCATTGTGTAAACTGCATCCTCCTCTTCACTATGCAGTACTCATTCGGTTTTACATTCCTGTTTATCGCCTTTGCCTCTGCGTCACCATCAAACTGGCCAACTCTGACTGTGATTCTTCCGCTATCAGAACCAACTACACTCTGGAGCAGCATGCAATCACAAGCATATTCGCAAGTTTCTGCTGGCTTGGAATCTCAACTAACCCCACAGTTCTCTTCTCAATTCGGCCCATACATAGGGATACACTCGGCTTATTCCAGCATGCTGTGTAGCGCCCCCGAATACGCGTGGATATGCAAATGGCATGGACTTTTAACGCCATCTACATTTCTTCAGGGTACTCTCAGTGGCAACTATAAGCGCTATTGAAAGATATGAAACGTGAAATCGATATTCTGCTTAACAAATAGCTAGTATTGACAGGCTTTTTTTTTAAATAAAAACATCCACTTGCAAGGTAGACTACAAACGACTCAATGCGCTTAGTAAGAATGTAAAGGATTGGAGTTAGATGCAAAGAGACACAAAACAAACGACGGAAACCATCCATTTCCGCTTTTAGACAGCATTTTCACTTTTAGACACGGGCAGCAGCAGTTCCAGAGGTCGGAGTAGGGCCAGCTGATGCAGTAGGGGCAGGAGCAGCAGCCGCAGCTCCACTGTTGTATCCATTGTTGTATCCACCGCTAGCATATCCACCAGGTGCTGGTGCCGTCACTGTGTTAGTCACCGTCGAGGTGGCAGTCACAGTGGTCGCAGGAGCAGTCACAGTGGTCGCAGGAGCAGTCACAGTGGTCGCAGGAGCAGTCACAGTGGTCGCAGGAGCAGTCACAGTGGTCGCAGGAGCAGTCACGGTGATCGCAGGAGCGGTCACAGTGGTCCCAGGAGCGGTCACAGTGGTCCCAGGAGCGGTCACGGTGGTCGCAGGAGCAGTAACTGTATTGGTCACGGTGCCTGCAGGAGCGGTCACTGTGGTCCCAGGAGCGGTCACGGTGGTTGCAGGAGCAGTCACGGTGGTCCCAGGAGCAGTAACTGTATTGGTCACGGTGCCTGCAGGAGCGGTCACTGTGGTCCCAGGAGCGGTCACGGTGGTTGCAGGAGCAGTCACGGTGGTTGCAGGAGCAGTCACGGTGGTTGCAGGAGCAGTCACGGTGGTTGCAGGAGCAGTCACGGTGATCGCAGGAGCAGTCACGGTGGTCCCAGGAGCGGTCACGGTGGTTGCAGGAGCGGTCACGGTGGTTGCAGGAGCGGTCACGGTGATCGCAGGAGCAGTCACGGTGGTCGCAGGAGCAGTAACTGTATTGGTCACGGTGCCTGCAGGAGCGGTCACTGTGGTCCCAGGAGCGGTCACGGTGGTTGCAGGAGCAGTCACGGTGGTCCCAGGAGCAGTAACTGTATTGGTCACGGTGCCTGCAGGAGCGGTCACGGTGATCGCAGGAGCAGTCACGGTGGTTGCAGGAGCGGTCACGGTGGTTGCAGGAGCGGTCACGGTGGTTGCAGGAGCAGTCACGGTGCCTGCAGGAGCGGTCACTGTGGTCCCAGGAGCGGTCACGGTGGTCGCAGGAGCAGTAACTGTATTGGTCACGGTGCCTGCAGGAGCGGTCACTGTGGTCCCAGGAGCGGTCACGGTGGTTGCAGGAGCAGTCACGGTGGTCGCAGGAGCAGTAACTGTATTGGTCACGGTGCCTGCAGGAGCGGTCACTGTGGTCCCAGGAGCAGTCACGGTGGTTGCAGGACCAGTGACCGTCACTGTCGTGGTGACCGGGGGCACGACACCCGATGACCCGTACGACCCATACGACCCGTTCGACGCGTACCCGCCAGGGACAGGTGCCGATGTAGGTGCAGCGGCAGCTGAGGTTGGTGCAGCAGCAGCCGATGTGGGTGCAGCGGCAGCTGAGGTTGGTGCAGCAGCAGCCGATGTGGGTGCAGCGGCAGCTGAGGTTGGTGCAGCAGCAGCTGAGGTTGGTGCAGCAGCAGCCGATGTGGGTGCAGCGGCAGCTGAGGTTGGTGCAGCAGCAGCCGATGTGGGTGCAGCGGCAGCTGAGGTTGGTGCAGCGGCAGCTGAGGTTGGTGCAGCAGCAGCCGATGTGGGTGCAGCGGCAGCCGATGTGGGTGCAGCAGCAGCAGAGGTTGGTGCAGCAGCAGCCGAGGAAGAGGCAACAGCGCTCGATCCGTAGCTCGATCCGTAGTTAGCAAAATGTACGCCCTTGAAGGCTGGCGAGGCAAAGGTGCCAATCGAGAGGGCGAGAACAGCAAGGGCGGCGATGTTGATCTGCATATTGTCGTTTGATTATCCGAGTATGCTAGTACTGAGTGAAACTAGATGGGTCTGTGTCTAAAAGAATCTATGAAGTCTACGTTCTGCAGTGAGATATTGCCTATTGAAGCTATTTTTGCAAGTGCCTGAAGATACTTGAGGATACAGATTTTACTCTGCATGCTTTTCGTCTGCTCTCGCTCTTTTATACTGAATTTGGTGGTGGTGGTCTGCAATGCACTGTGGCAGTCCTGCCACTAGGGAAAGGGGAATTTTTAATGTATGTAGTGCCACATGGTCCATTGCATTTTGGCTGTGTGGGTGAGTATAGCTACCAACGAATTGGCCCCCCTTCTTTTTCAAAGGAGGATAAGCCCTCTCAGTATCTATGTTTCATTCCTGCAAAAAGCGCAATGGTAACCATTACTTCCCCCACCTGTATGACCGGCGCCAGCTCAGCCCCAGTCACACAGGCAGCCATACTGGCTGCATATAATTGGCACACTTTGAGTCCCAGTACACCTAAAAGGATCAGTCTGAAAATATGGAGCATGGCGAATACAGGCGCAACCCATTCTCTCACTGACACCATCCAGGTGGTTAATCTTTATGCGACACGTGGGGGTCCAGATTGTACAATAAGCCGTGTGCCGAGCTCCATATGGCTGCCCCGATTTTTAACTTCCACTGCCGACCCACCTGCGACACGTCCTAGCCCCACGCGCTGAAAACCACCTGTATTATCCGGAGCATTATATCTACGGGTGCTAGATCCACCTGCCTGTTTCAGTCATGGATGGGTATGCTACAAATCGCATTCTAGGCCAGATCATCCAGGGCTTCCTCGACCAAGTGCGCCCAGCTTCACTCTACAAAATACACCCATGTTTCCCAGAAACAGAGCGTTTGCATGCATGTTGTAGAAAGAGGTGTATAAAAAGCAACCCCGTCGCAAGCATCAGTACCATCAGCATTCTTTCAGGCATCTCTACTGATATACACTCAAAAAAAGCATACTTGCACCCTCGCATACCTCCTCTCCTTCACCTCATTTCTCCTATCACTTCACCCCTTCGGTTATTGTTGCCAATGCTAGTCAAGTTCGGATTTGTTGCTGCTCTGGCACTTGGTGTGTTGGCCAAGCAGGCGCCTACCGACAGCAGTGCTGCTGTTGTTGAAATGGTTGAGCCCGGAAAGGCTGGCATGCCAGACTCGCGGATTCGCGTAGCACTCGATGACGAAAACGAGGACCTCTTCAAGAAGCACCGCAAGAAGAAGAACTCTGGTGGCGGCGGTGGTGGTGGCTACTCGTCGGCCCCACCAAGCGGTGGTTACTCGTCGGCTCCGCCAAGTGGTGGTTACTCATCGGCTCCGCCAAGCGGTGGCTACTCGTCGGCTCCGCCAAGCGGTGGTTACTCGTCGGCTCCGCCAAGCGGTGGCTACTCGTCGGCCCCGCCAAGCGGTGGTTACTCGTCAGCCCCGCCAAGCGGTGGTTACTCGTCAGCCCCATCATCTCCCCCTCCTCCTTCAGGGTATGGCTCCTCTCCGGCTCCGGCTCCAGCTCCAGCCCCTGCCCCTGCCCCTGCCCCCGCCCCTGCTCCTGCTTATGGTTCTTCTGCTCCCTCTCCTAGTGGTTATACAGCTTCTGCCCCTGCTCCGGCTCCGGCTCCGGCTCAGGCTCCGGCTCAGGCTCCTTCATACGGTGCTCCTGCTCCAGCGTCATATGGCGCCCCAGCCCAAGCCCCTGCTCCGGCTCCGGCTCCAGCTCAGGCTCCTTCGTACGGCGCTCCTGCTCCAGCGTCATATGGCGCCCCAGCCCAAGCCCCTGCTCCGGCTCAGGCTCCGGCTCAGGCTCCGGCCCAGGCTCCTTCGTACGGTGCTCCCGCTCCAGCGTCATACGGTGCCCCAGCCCAAGCCCATGCACCTGCACCTGCACCTGCACCTGCACCGGCTCAGGCTCCTTCGTACGGTGCTCCTGCTCCAGCGTCATATGGCGCCCCAGCCCAAGCCCCTGCTCAGGCTCCGGCCCAGGCTCCTTCGTACGGTGCTCCCGCTCCAGCGTCATACGGTGCCCCAGCCCAAGCCCCTGCTCCTGCTCCTGCTCCTGCTCCTGCTCCTGCTCCTGCTCCTGCTCCTGCTCCAGCATCATACGGCGCCCCAGCCCAAGCCCCTGCTCAGGCTCCGGCTCCGGCTCCGGCTCCAGCTCAGTCATATGGCGCTCCGGCCCCAGCGTCATATGGTGCTCCTGCTCCGGCTCCTGCCCCTGCACCAGCTCAGTCATACGGTGCTCCTCCCCCGGCTCAGTCGTACGGTGCTCCGAGTGCTAACGATGGCTCAGGTAGCTACGGCAGAAAGTAGGTCAAATAGTACATTCTCAATGGCTATTGATCATATTGATTCCTACTCAACATTACTTCACTATCATATCCTTTACAAATATGAACACCTTATATTCTGCACTAGTTCCCTCAAGTGTTACAATATACATTCTGTTGTGACCCATCGAATCGAGATGCTGAGCACCCCTTGATATTATCCAGCAAGAAAACTACATGCTTCCATGTGGTGTGCCCCTGCATTACGAAGCACGAGGGCTTCAGGGTGTCTGTCAGCCAGCTTCCTCATCAGCTACTCCATATATCATATTGTATTTAGGAAAGTATACTCTTCATGAGTGTGCCTTGGTGCCATGACTCTCGTGCTATTTGCATTCTCTGATAATCGCTAGGCTCACACATATAAGCTTAAGTCATAATGTCTATCACTCTTGTGCAAACATTGACAAAAGAACAGCTGGATTATTGCAGGCGTATAAACATGCCACATATTTTTATCTGCAGGAAAAGATGCTGCCGGTTTGGTTCTCCTGTGTAGGATGTATATTGTAGTAGTTGTCACTGGACACTTCGTGCTAATTATGTTTCTGCTGTGTAGCTTAGCGACTATTTGTGCTATTACCTTTTAATTCTGGGTTGCATCGATAACCTCACATTTTATCCATTATGATGGAGAGGATAGCTTATTAAACATGGGATTCCTAGCGTTATGTTTCCATACCTTAGACTATCAATATTCTGGATTGACACAAGTCCAATACTGACGAGTACAATGGACTAAATTACTACTGGAATGCATGGTAAATGCCGGCGCGGTGATAGATAATGCAGAATTCCTGAGCAACGAAGACATTTGCCCAATGAATCTATTTACAATCTGCTACATGTAAACGAGTCGTAGCAACAACCGAACCGCCTGCGAGTCGGCTCAGCCTTGATCCTTCAGTTCTTAACCCAAGCTGGCGGATGTAGGCATTTCTCCAGATAACCCCCCACACAACTGTTCATAGCGCGGACACTTTGCATAGCTAATACATCGCCCATGTGTATGGACAACATCTAGAACATCAGCAGCTGTGGTGCAATTAATGTCCCATATGGCTCCAGCTTAATGGCACTGGATACACACTCCACACACTGGTTTATGTGAGTGTCCTATTAAGCACATTCAGTAATTCTACTTATCTACCCTTAGAACCATTGGCTCAATGATGTCTAGGCTCTGGCAACCGAAGAGCCTGATCCGAGCATTGCACTCATCATGCACTCGACACACACTGCACCCATTCCTAGAGACTGCCTCGTCCGGATCGGTTGCACACGCCATTACATACTCGCAGCAAATTTCGGAACAAGAGCCAGAGCCATTTCGGCTGGTACGTGAGCAGGCGATCAGCTTTGATGCACACGAAGCGCGCAAGATGATCTCGCCGTTGCAAGGCTCATTTATGGCGCAAATGGTCAGGGCAGCACAAGCGGAGAATGTCCTTGAGCTCGGATGCTATTTGGGGTACTCGGCACTGTGGTTGGCACATGGACTCGGCAATGACAAGGGCCATGTGTGGACTTGTGAGCGAGATATGCGAGTAGCTGACCATGCTGCGAAGCACGTAGCACAGGCTGGCCTTCTGCAGAGAATAAGCGTGGTTCCAGAGCCGGCCGACAAGGTCCTGCGAGACTGGGATCTGGCTGACAGGCGGTTGCTGGACTTTATTTTTATCGACGCCAACAAGTCTGGATACAAGGGTTACTATGACCTAATCATGGACCGGGGGTTGCTGAGTCAAGGTGGACTGATCGTCGTTGATAACGTGCTGTTTCATGGCCAAGTCCCTCAAGTCGCGCTTGGCAAGCAAATGGCCGATGAGGGCAAAAGATTGCGTATTGCCAAGAAGCTCCTTGACTTTAACCAGCATGTCGCACAGGATTCACGTACAGTCCAGACTCTGCTGCCTGTATTTGATGGGCTCTTGCTTGTGCGCCGAGCCTAAATGCATGCTTTAGACTTTGAAACTAATGCATCCTGTGAAACTTGTTGGACCGGACAGACTGGTACAAGACCATCGCGCACTCAGCGGAGTACGAAAACAATTGGTGTTGCTGTTTTTGAGCTGTGCGGGAAACCAGAACCAGCGGGATCTGCAGCTTTTTTTGCGCCTTCTCTACCTTTTTATGCAGCTTGGGCCTGGCAAACGAGACTACTATCTATTGCCCAGCACACAGGTCTTGGCAAATCCAGCATAGACCATTGCCACTGCCCTTTTCCCTAGCCACGGTCTCCTGGAGTAAATAGATTCGAAAAGCAATGGTTGCGACTCTGCAAAGAGGGGTGCAAGCGACTTTCGACAAAGCGGCTCCTTTTATTTAGAAAACAGCAGTTGCTTTAATTATCTGCCGCCGAGCGAAGAAAGAGAAAAAACCTCAATGGAATGCGAATCGTGCAGATTGCTGCATCGAGCTCGTTCGCCAGGCCCAAACATTCAAAACCTGGGCAGATCCACAGCTGGGCCACAGCCGCCTCTTTGTCTCTGCAATTTTTCGTACTCGTTTCTTTATTTTTTTTTTTTTCATATCCCCCTTCCTCCCTCACACACAGCCTCCCTCCCACTCACTATCTACATCTCTTTTCTCGTATGCAGGACCCGGCGTCAAAGATCCCACTGCCACGCGGCTCGGTGTTTGATCGTGTCAAATGGATTGAAAAGACACACGGGGCGAGTAATCCGCTGGCGGACCAGACCAATGGCGGCAGCAGAGGCAAGGTAAAGCTGCCACGGGCTTCGCGTGTGTCGGAGCGGGCTGTGCAGATTAACGAAACAAACGAGCGTATTAAGGAGCAAGAATCGCGCATCCCAAAGCTGTCAGAAATCAGCGTGCTGGCAGGGAAGCCGGCTGCCAAGCTGGCGGTGCAGCCATCGCCAGTAATTAGTGAGGCCAGCACCATTGAGGTTCCTCCGGCAATGGATACCTCAGAGGTCATATCAGGAGCAGTTCTGGAGCAAGGAGCATTCTCAGCGCCAGTCATGAACAGTAGCCTTGTGCATTCGCGTAGCCAGAGCAATGCATCGTCGACAACACCGGTGATGCCCATAGAGAGCAATGCTAGCCCAGGGGTTGAATCTGCTGACGAAAATCAGCAGCTGCCAGCACGTGGGCCGCCGGTGAGCCTCCAGCGCATGACGATTGTTGGCGATAGCGAGGATGACAATGAGCTTAGCCGCCTGCAGCCAACGCAGGTCATGGCACGTGGTGGTGCTGTCGATAAGCACTCGCAGCGTGCAGCGACTCTGCCGCGGTCCTTCACAGGGTCGTCGTCCTCGGCAGGACGGCCAAGCCTTGGGGGAGTGCGTGGCAGAGCAGTCAATACTAGCAGGCGGTACCATAAGGCGCCAACCGCTGCCTCGCAGGACGAGGCTCGCCCATTGTCGTCGTCAAAAAGCATGTCTAGCCTGCATCACCAGCCCGAGCCCATTGGCGACTATCATGAGAACGAGCGGCCATCGCTTTTGCTGCGTCTCAACGAGATCAGTGCCCAGCGGCCAACAAAAACCGACCTTGTCAGTAACCGCTCGTCGCCGCGCTTTGTTAAGCGCTCTCAATTTTACAGCTCCACCGAGCTAAGCACCACTACCACCAGCATGCACCGTTCTACACGGCGGTTCAAGTGAAATAATACATCACCCCTCCTCATCTCACTACTTTAGTGGAAAGGAATGTGCACTGACATGGAGTTCCCTCTGTGCTGTGCGTGTATGTGCTGTGTTTAGTTGTCTCAGCTGTGTGCTTTTGATCGGGCGTTGAGGCAGGAGGCATTCACTGGACTACCACAAATCACTATAGTAAACCGCTTTATCTATGACGCGGTGAACTGGTTCAGCCATTTAACGAGAGCAGCTGTTGGTGCCACCGTCTGTTGGTCACGCTCTTTACAAGCACATCTAGCGCTTTCTTCGATATCACTAGCATGCTAGCTTTATATCTCCCTAGTATGTGGCATTCCACCCAATCATCCAAGACGACCGATATGCTTCCATTCTAGGGCCCATGCTATAGAGTATTCTATTCTTGCGGAAAGCAAGATACAAAGGACCATCGTTGTCATCTTCTTCAAGTGTGAGATTAGATTGGGTTCCAATCCAGCTCCAAACTTAAAGCACCCTTTCCTAAAGTACGCAGAACTCAACATCTTCAAGGGTGTGGTTGCGCATAGTGAACTTGATCTTCAGCAGAACAGCAATTCTTACCACAGCTAGTACACCTATTCCGGGATATTATTTAGCCAGAACACGAGTGATGAAGAACCCTCAGTGTCTATATAAGGGAATCCGGGATAGTGTGGACAGGATATGTAGCGAGAGCCCCATGCTGCAGTCACCCTGTGTTCTGATTTGCTGGTTTCCTTCAATACCAAATCTGCTTGTACAAAGATCCATTTTGATATTGGCAACTGTGCTTTTATATCAGACGATCCACCTAAGCGAGATAGATAACATATGCATTAGCTGACAATGCAAAAGGCTCTCGAGACTTTGTCGTTCGTGTGTCCAATATTTTATTTCTTTTGACAACACAGTTGGAAAGTATGACCGCAAGAGCACCATTGGCCATTAATAATATCTGCCAACTTATTCCTCTTCATAGTACCATTTACATCAGGATTTATTGCTTACGTTTGCAAGCAGTACATGTTCAGGTGGCAGAAATTTGATTCTACATTGGACCACGGCTGTCCAGCAAAGGCATAATTTAATAATAGTATTCGAAGCAAATCGCTCAAGACAACATAAGTGCCGTGCAAAACTCTTCCTATATTGAGCCAAACATTGCTAATATATTTATTAAACACCTGTCAGTAACATGATAAGCAAACTGCACAATATCCTTGCCATCATGGTGCTCAGTGCAGGTATCCGCAGTGAGTAGAGTAGCATTGTGGCCTGACTGCAAGGTAGCATACTCTATTTGCTCATACAAACAGGTACCATAGTGACTCACAACAGGCCACAAGGAACTCATGCTCGACTATTGCCCACTGGCCAGCACTATGGACTTCGAACTCGATCCCACTCTTCAATATAGAATAGGCTGCTTTATGCTGTTGCATTTTCAAATGTAAATATGACCATTTTGGATGTGGCCCTTGAATTTTATGTGAAGGTTTGTTAGTAGGAACGAGTGCAAATGTGGTAAATATAATTTATATTGTAAACTATGGACGAATGACGTAATACTTATGAGAAGCAGTACAGGCATGTGTACCGTTTAATTATATGTACATGGGGGCTTACGCTTTTATTACTCCAGCCAATACCATAGGCTTGGAAACCAAAATTAGTGCTCCCGAATGTTGGGTGGGCAACACTGTCAAGGAGTGCTCAATTTACAATAAAGAATTGCCATTCACTAAGGGTCTAATCACCACATTCTCTCTTGCCCAAGGTAGAAATCTCAATGGGTTTGCACACATTTCCATAGAGTTTGGTTTAGAATGTCGTTCAGAATGGACAGGTGACCTTAATATGAAATTGCACGGTGTATTTTGTATAATGAAACCACAAGAAAAGCTACTCGGGTTCTGTTCTGACTTTATACTTGCGGATAAATTTGTTTACAAACTTGTCAAGCGACTCTTTTTCCAAGCTATCATAGCTGTTGCACCAGGTCTTTCCCCACAGCCTTTCGACAACACCATCGCCAATCATGATTGTGCTGCCGCTCTCTGGCTTCATGCAGTAGCGGTGCTTCTGGGCAACAAGAACAAGGTACCAAGGGGTATTCTCGTCGGCAATTGTGAATTCGAGGTCAGTGATAGTCTGCTCGTCGAGATATTTCCATTTCAGACCTTGACCGTGACCAAGTACAAAGTAATAAGCCCTTAGAAAAGTGTAGTTGTGGATAGAAAGATTTATCTTCATTGCTACGCTATGTATAAGAGGTACGGAAAAGCGGAAAATCTAGTGTTACACGGAGGCTTTAGTGGGCTTTTTGGTTGGCATGTATATGTGATTTGTTTTTCCGCAACATGTCGCTGATATGGTAGGCCACACGGTTATGGCCATTGCCACTGATTTCTACTGGCAGATGGCTTATTACCCAATTCCAGGCAGTGTACTACTCAGCTATGGTTGCTGATCTGGAGCAGACAATTGGATGGATCCGAACACATGACTGCAAGTCAAACAAGTAGTTGTGAGGTACAGCTGAGATGTGCTGAGAGTTCTAACTCACAAGGAACCATAGCCCATTGCACTGTATTCGGCTATATGGATACCTGGTCATCCAGGCTAGCGTGAGGATTGCCGCAGTAAACAAGCAATGCCAGAATATTGGGTGGCTCAGTTTGCATCTTTTTCCTATCCACTTGCAGGAAATTGCATGCTCATGCTGAGTGCATTGTAGTCCTAGAAAAAGAGGCAGAAACGCGTCATAGAGTCACAAATCTCTCTAGAGCTTAGCCATGAGCAGGGATTCGAAAATACGCTTGACATTTGACTCAATGCAAGCACTTTTATTCGGCACATGGTCTATTAATATCTATCTCCTAGCAGCAGGGCTTAAATGGGTGGCTGTGTACAGGTTGGTTACATTGCTTAGAAGAAGGATTTATATTTCAGTCCACACATACTGGCAGCCATTGGATAGGCGTGGTCTGGCATAAAACCCCTACTACGTATATCTGGTGGCTGGTGGTGCGGAATACCGCGCATATTCCTTAGGCTGCCATCAGGCATAGTCCACAGCCAAGCGTCATTGCAGATGGTAATCTAGAAGAAACCGTGGCAGGAGACCAGGGGCTAGCACAACATGGTTAAAGTTAGTAGGTGAGCGATCAATAACGTGGTCGCAGTACAAGCTAGCTGGAATTGCATCTATGTTCATCAGACCCCTCTGGATGCATGAAGCGACAGCAAAGGCTTCGGTGGTTACATAAAATGTAACATATTGGGATGTAGTGTGTTGTCCGGCAGAGTAGTAGATAGGGTGGATGGTGGACTAAACATAGCTATGTGGCCAGACCACCAAATAAAGAAGAACTGGAAAGGGGAATTGAGGCAATAAATAGGAAGCAGGGAATGAAAGAGGCTGGTTGGGAAAGCAAATAGGGATTATAGTGGTTAGGGGTGCAGTATAGGTATAGCGTTGCCCTGCTTCCATTTCTGACAACCTGGTCTGAATATCAAGTGCCAGTTTGGCATGTTGAACAAGTGCTATAGTTGAAGGGTATGTATTCTGCACAGTCTTGTTTTTGTTTTGTAATGGAGAAAAAACAACAATAGCTGGCACTACAGGAGCTGCGGAATAGATAGCATACGCTCACGCATTCCCTCGGCGACATCCTCAACCGCAACACTGGCATTATGCCTGACGATGTCGTCCTCGTCCCCTTGCTCGATGCGCCTCAGCAGGCGATATGCAGTGCGCAGTGTATCTGCATCGACGCTTTGGCCGCGAACAAGCTCCACCAAAAACACAACAGCAGCACGGCGGACCTCGACAGACCCCAATGCCAGGATATCACCAAGGCAGTGGATGATCTCATGCAGCGAGCTCAGCAGTGCCAGTGGGTAAGTTTGTGCAATTGCTGCAAGGATGGAGATGGCAGACTGTGCGATCACACCATCTTCACGCACCGATTCTAGTAATGGTGGTAGGAGGATCTTGGAGTACTCGGCCAGCATCTCACCTGCCCGCAGTACAGTCTGCAGGAGAGCCTCACCAACGCGCAGGCGCTCGTCGACAGTTCCCCGGCGGTACATTTCAGTGAGGCGCGGAATAAAGCGCTCGGCGTGGACGTCGGCCAGGGCGGCTAGGCCCTTGATGGCATTGAAGTAAATGAAGCTATCGTCATTGCGCAGCATCTCGACAAAGATATCCACAGTCGTACTGAGCCTGGTGGCATCGGCCAGGGCAGGTGATTTTGCTAGCACCATATTGCGCAGCTCGACAATGCCGTGTGCTTGGATGGGGATCATAGCGTCGTTGATATCGCGCAGTGCACTGTTGAACCGCAAAACCTCCGAGCCAGTCTCCGAGTCATGATGTGGCTCAGCCGCTGAGTGGCCACTGATTGCCATGACCATGGCAACCTGCAGCTTGACTTCGCCAGCCAGTCGAGCTACCACAGGGAGGGATTGTGAGGAGCTCAAGAGTGTGAGCTGGGACTGGATTCTGCGCAACAACTTCAGCGACGGGTTGTCCCATTGCGGCTCTTCGCCAAGCAGAATCTGACCTAGTAGCATTAACGCGAGAATGACCGTTTCGGTTTCACCCACGCGACCCTCAACTTCTTCGCTGGCATCGTCGAGAGATTGCTCAGGCGACTTGCCGCCTACACTCAGCGACTTGACAAGCTCCTCAATCGATACTTGCCGCTGCTCTCCAGCCGTCGACGGCTGCTGCCGATTTTCTCTTATGCTGTCGCAGGCCCTGGCCAGTGTGCTGTGGACAAAAGCCAGTACCTGCGCGCGCTGGGTCAGGACTGCAGGGCCGAATTTTTCGACCATCTCCAAGGTGGTTTGCGAGAGGAGCCACCACTTGACAGTTAGGTCTTCAGTGGGCATGCCACTGCGCAGTATCTCCAGCATCGCCTCCTGCTCGCGCAGCAGCGTGATGAAGAGGTCGCCGATAAACTGCTTCAGATCAGATGCCATGAGCACATCAATGAGGGCCTCAATTGGCAAGTGGTCCTGCCGGCTGCCATTGCGAACCAGAAGCACCTTGCCAGTAGTGGGGGCTTTTGCGAAAACAGGCCAACAGCAATCGTGGCTGCGCACATTCTGGATCAGACGCAGAATCAATGCTGTGGCAGCCGGCTGTGGCAGCTGTGTGAGCGTACTGACCAATGTGGTTTTGGCGCGCGTATTTTGCGTGTCCTGCGCAAACATGTAAAAGAGAGGCAGGAACACCGGGCAAACGAGCTCGGCCAATAGCCTTTCTGACGGCATCTTCTGCGTAAATAGATGCAACCACGCTAGGCTAGTTTCCAGCTCTAATGGAGAAACTAACGATCTGGTCGTCCTGATCATTACTGATCTCCTGTATCAGCGGCTTCTTGCCGGTACCATGGCCAAGCGCACGCTGCACCAGATCGTCATTGGCATGTTCTGGCTGCGTCTCACTGTTAGCTGGCAAGTCCGATGTAGCCTCAAACCACTGCTGCAGCGGTAGGCACACATGGGGGACAACCAGCGCGCGGAATGCATCGGGGTGTTTCTCAGCACATTGACCAAGCGCATAGGCAGCGGTAGAAGATACTCGACTCTGCCTTGCTTTCGCATCCAGAGCCATTCTGATCGCCTCCTGCGCGTCGTTCTCTACCTCGCTCATGTCCGCAGTCTGAGGGTCGGCCAACTGCATAACCTGGGGCACAACTTTCTCCAAATACACCTTGGCGTCCATTCCCTTTGGCGGCGTCAAAAGTAGATTGGAGATTTTGTGCATTTTCTCTGTCGTCAGTTCGCCGTCGCTGACCATGTAATCCAGAGTAACCTGAACGCCGCCTGTGCGCAGCAGCACGCGGCTCAGGAACCGTCCGCACATAATGCAGAACCATTTGATCTGTCCCTGCTTGCTTTGCACTGCTGCATTGAGTAGAACCGTCAGCGACTCAATCAGCAAGTACGGCTCGGATTTGTCAAAGAGCCGCGAAAACATCTTCTTCAGTTCCACCCGTCGCTCTCCATCCACCATTGTCCCGGGGTGTACTGGCTTGTACGCGCATTGCATCAGTCCTGCCAGCAGATCCGCCAAGTACCGGTTTGCCAGAATCGCACCCACGTCGGTCAGGCCCATGCACTGGTCGATGATCCTGACCAGCCGCTCCAGCCACTCCTCCAACTCCATGCTCTCTGTTGGCGGCCAGACAGTACCTGCCTGCTGCATCTCCTTCAGCACGCCAGCTGTTCCATTGCTAATGCGCTGGCTCACCGCCACACCTATCCCTGGATCAAACCGCGGCGCTATCTCAAAGTACATCAATAAATCTATCGCCTGTACCACCACCTTGCGGTCACGCAGACCAAGCGGGTCTACCTCGCCCGGCACATTATTGCCTGCTATCTGTGTCTGTAGTGTCTCCAGGCTACGCAGGATCTGGTGTGTCGGGAGCGGCTTTATTTCTATTAGCGCGTCGGACGTCACCCCGCTTTTGCTCAGCTTCTGCATCGCCGCCTTGATCGTGCTCATGGCCTCGGAAACCTCCTTTGCTAGCTGTTGCAGCGCTGGGAATTCGCTGGAAACAGGACCAGTCGACATTTTTGTTGCAGCAATTTTCCTATCGTAGTCTTGTGAAAAGCAAACTAAAACACTGAGCACTGTCTTCGTATTTGTCAGGTTGATAGGGGGGGTTTTTTTTCACGCAGCTCCAGCTGCCAAAACCTCGAGGTGATCTGATGATTCCTGATCTGGCAGTAAAAGCACTCGTTCTTGCCTTCTCGATCGCAGATGCTCTGCCTTTTTCTTTTCTTTTCTTCTCCATTCCTTTTTACTTGCTCATTTCGATACAGCAGATGTCGCGTCAACCTATATCGTCTGTAGTGCGCCGCTTGCCAGTGACTGCGCTTGAATTTCTCTCCGATGACCTGCTCTTGGCGAGCAACGGCGGCTGTCTTACTCTATTTGATGTCCGATCCAGCCGCTGTCTTGCTGCTGCCGAGGTCTTCCCCTACGCGCGCATCTATGGCATCATCGCTGACCGCGAGCGCTCGCAGATCCTGGTGTTCGGGGGCAAATCATGGGCTATCGTCGATGTCGCTTTCGCACAGGGCTGTTCAAGCACTCCAGAGCTGATGGTGGATGGTGTGTTTGATACTGAAGACTGGATCAAGGCTGGCCACTTGGTTACTGACAACAATGGCATGCCATTAGTGGCTTTAGCATTTGCGCACAACCAGGTCGGTGTCTACCAGCCAGGAACCGGTGAGCTAGTACATTTTGCCCAGTGCTCCGAACACTGCATTCTCTACGCGGCCGCCTTTTTCGGCACAGCCCTTGATTCACTGATTGTCGCTTCTGGCACTGTCTTCAACCAGGTTTTATTCTGGAAGCCACTATCACATGGGGTGTCGCCGGTGCGCCCGGTCCTAGCAGACTGCCCTGTTTCTACTCGTCTTGTAGGCCACGAGGGTGTTATTTTTTCAGTCAGCTTCGGTACAGCTGCGCAGACCGTGGCTTCTGTCTCAGATGACCGGTCTGTGCGCCTCTGGGATGCCGCATCCCAGACCGCCACTGTCATATACGGCCATCAGGCGCGGGTCTGGAAGTGTCTGATACTCGAAAGCTACCTAATCAGTGCGTCCGAGGATGGAACATGTCGCGTGTGGGACCGCAGGCAAAACAATAGACCTGTGGGCTGCCGCAGACAGTGCAAAAAGAATGTTTGGGCACTTGCTGCCAATCCGAGCCAGACCCTAGTGGCCAGCGGCGGCGGTGACGGCTCTTTGTTGGTGTGGCCACTGGATAACGTCGAAGGCCGGTTTGTCGAGTCGGACGATATGCTTATTGCCATCAGCTTGCCACCTGCAACTGCGTACATGGCGGGCCAGGCATGTGTGAAGAACGAGCATATCCGTGCATTCGCGCTGACGGACAGGAACTCTGTTATCGCCACAACTCACTCAGGGCGTGTTCTTGAATATGACTGCGACAATAGTCAGTGGCTGCCAGTGCCGCTGTTTGTAGACCCACGTCTAGCTGGGTACTCGATGACTACGAAATCCGAGAAAGGCGATCTGATTGCAATTGGAATGTCTGACGGCTCGGTCGCCTTGCTTGGGCCGCAATGCACGGTGCATGTGGAAAGACTGCACTGCGGCATCGTGCGAATGCTCTTCATCACCAATTCGCTAGATGCTGGCTCATATAACCTTGTCACGGTGGATGCTAACAATACCGTGATCTGGACCCACGTGCAGACTGACAGCATCCAGCAGTCATGGTCGTTGCGTGCGCAATTCGATGTGCCAGACTCAGTCTACGTCTCCAGTGCCGATATCAACGAGCGGGCAGGATGGGCTGCTATCGGCACGACGAACGGAATGCTGCTCATTTACGATCTCCCACCGGACATTATTCATTCCAGTGTTGCCGGGCGCGCTAGTGGCGAACTGCTATCTGCAATTATGCTCAAGCCAGCTATTGTCTGGCCACACGCCCACGGCAAATTCACTGTCTCGACCATTCAAATTGTACCCACTGGCACCAACTGTAAATGCACGATTAGTACCGGCGGGCGAGACGGTGTTTTCCAGCAACTCAGCGTAGCTGTAACTGGTAATGCTACCACTCCACATTTTACACTAGCAAGCGATCAGGTGCGCCGCGGTGATGCAGCCAAGCACCAAAATTTCTACACGGGGACGCTTCAGAACCGCCCGAGCCATTCGCTGTCATCTGTGGTCGCCAGCCGAATTGCGTTTGAGAAGATCACGCCAGGCTGGATTGAGCAAATCATCAGAACTGATGGTGCATTGGTCTGCGTGACTTTTTACCGCAAGCGCCTAGTGGTGGTTGATCTGAAATCCCGCGACACCCTTGTCTCTGTCGTATGCGGTGGTGCTGGCCACCTGTGGCAGGTCCACATCGATTCTCAGCGTATCGCGGTTGCTTTTGTCAAGCGCCGGTTGTTGCTCAGCTACGTATTACCGATCTGTCAAAGCATCTGCAGCCAACTTGTGCAAGGCGTGTCATCCGTCGATATCCGCAGCGCTTCCCTTTCTGTTGTCAGAGGCTGTGTCCTCGCGGCTGTCGGTGGCGAGGACGGACTCTTGCGAGTCTGCTCGATTGCTGGAAATTCCCTGGCGATCCTTGTTGAGATGAAGCGTCATTCGTCGGCTATCCGCTGTGTTGCATTCACGAGTGACTCACAGTTTGTTTTTACTGGTGGTGCAAGCTCCGAATTACGCTGCTGGAAACTTGCATTCAGCGGTGATAGTGTGGCCACTGCATCTGCTGTCGAATGGGCGTTGGCACCGGTGCGTGAATTGGATAGCGATCCGCGCATCATGGACATCACTATCGTTAGCCAGTCATTATCGTATGTTACTGCCGCCGCTGTCTATTCGGATGGGGCTGTCAAGGTGTGGCAGCTGGATGTTGCCCAGCACAAGTTCATATGTGTTGCTGAGAATGCAGCCGACACTAGAACACACTGTGTTTTGTCTACTGGCCACGCAAAGTTACCGAACTCCAGCCAGACACTTTTAGTTGCAGGCACAACGAGTGGCCAGCTCACTGTCTGGGATGTTACGGAATTTGTCACTGAAGGTGCCACAGACAGACACAACGCGGTGGCTATGCACCCACTATGTGTTTGCCAGGGTGTGCACCAGTCAGGCGTCAATACTCTGGATGTGCAGGTTTCTGCTAGTAGCAGTACCCTGTTTGTAGCTACGGGAGGCGATGATAATGCCGTTGCACTGACACGCCTTGAGTTTTCGTCACAACAAACGACAACGCCAACGAGCTCGTCGGAAGCCTATGCTACTGCCCATTCATCATCTGTCCAGCAGGTTCAATTTGTCGGTACAGGCAGGATCTGCTCGGTCTCCACTGACCAGCGTCTGGCATTATGGAAGTATAACGAGTACTCGCTGGAGATTTCCATGGAGAACATGGCATATACGCAGGTCGCTGACCCCTCATGTATGAGCGTCTTGGAGCATGATGGTGGAACAAAGATGCTTATTGCAGGCATTGGTGTTGAGGTGTTCAACCTTGAATAGACTTTATCAATATGAAAACAGCCAATAGTAGTCAGTTACATTGTAATACTCCTATCTCTACCACCGGCATTCCACATCGTCGTGTTGATCAAATGTGGATGTTTGAAAAAGTGACTTTTAATTTTAAAGTGAGAAAAAAGATGAGCTGCGCAGATGTACCGTCAATGCGGTCGTTTGTGCAATTCATTGGAGGCTTGATCCTGCCTACATTGTGTAGGCTGCAACAGGGCTTCTAGCACCCAGCTTGCCCTCACCTGAGTCAGCTGACACATTGACATCAGAGACAGCCGTGGTTGGCGCGCAACAACATGAGCATATATCACTATCAAGATACTAGCATTGGATCATACGCTCATATTACCTATGCAGTATGTGACAACGACTTTTCAAAGCTACTCCTGCAGAACACACGTGGGGTATTATTATCACGCTTAAGCAGCGTTATACTAAGGCCTGAAGGTTCGCATCTAGATACGCCTTGCAAGCACACCCACTGCTTGCTTATTTGATGTGGGGCTAGGTGGCAGCGCCCTACATTTCCAGCTGTGCACATCTATGCATTTCCAGTGAAATCAAACATAGTCCTCAGTTGTAGGTATCCTATTGTCCGCTAAGTTTAATATCGTTTACCAGAATGTTTCTTGCGTAGGCACACTCTATCTATTACTTAGAATACATTGCCACCACTTTTAACTCAAATACCATTTTTGCCATCTAAGAGAACATATTTGCTGTAATCCACCAGGTGCTAACAAGAATGATCTCTGCTACTAAACAATCACCACCTATTGAGACTGCAGCGACTTCATAAAATACGTATTTAAATCGCCTACTGATGCACCAGGGTTAGACTCGGCCATTCTCTCATGGACATGGGTCAATGCCGTTGGCAACCGAGAGTTTTACCAGAACTGCGCTGACATTGCCATCACAGGAGAATCTCCGTCTCTTAGTGGAAAGGCGATGACGATCCTCAATTACCCTGGATATCCTACAGTTCCCGAGTTCATGGGCAACTTCAACACGGGGGTGGAGTACTACCAGAACGCAACCACGATTACTGTCTATCCATGAGTGTTCAACGACACTGCTTATTCCGGTACCATAGGGGTGTTTTTTTTTACTTGATTGCCCTTGTTATTTTTGTGCACTGCCTCTTGAGCCCTCTCATGTGGGGACTTGTCAGCATGGTTTGTAACACGGTACCTCACATCCAGCCGTTCAGTGATATACTAGGATTTTTCAGAAGTGCTATGACGATCGGTCTGCAGCGAGAGTAATGAGTATTCTTGAGAACGCAATCGAGGGTATCCTGAAGGGTGGATTCCCAGCATGGCGCATGTGCTTGGCACAAAAGCTATTATTGGATACTTGTGGATATCTACCTATCTACCTATCTACCTATCTACCTATCTACCTATCCACTTGCATCGAAAAGGCGGGGGTTTGGCGCACCTGTATACGAGTCGGTGATCAGCTCTTTCGCGCTTCAACGCCAGCCAAGATGGATGCGCAATTTCCTATTTGGTTTGGCTAGTGTCTAATAATAGCGTGTTACCCAGAGATTGGCATAGGTTTTCTGCACTTGGCAGCAGTCGGGAGTGATGAAATGGTGATCCACTCCGTCTATTAATTCCAAGTGATTGGCAACGCGCAGGCATGAGTGGTCGCTTTTAATAGTGGGACTGCTAAAGGGTCCTTTGTAGCCCCTAGCGCTGCTGGCCTAGATTGCGGCAAGATGGGTAGCTGGCGGGCTTATATAAGACCGGGGTGCCCACCCACCCAGCATCGTGCATCACATCAGTCGGCATTGCTTGCATCCATCCCTCATTACATCACACTTGTACACTAGTCAAACTCCTAGCATTACACGCTGGCCCGTGCACCAACTCCATTCATCACTGCTTTACGTTACTCAACCATGAAGACAACCATCATCTCTATCGCTTCCCTCCTTGCCCTTGCATCGAGCGTCGCCGCCCATGCATCGCTCAAGTACCCGTGCCCTCGCTACTCGCCCTTTGGCGAGGGTTGCCCTGCTGTTCCATCCGGCCAGTCGGTCGATAGCAGCATCAACGCGCCAATCAGCTCGATGACGCTGGGAGAAAAGCAGCCATTCTGCAAGTACACAACACCGTTTTCCAAGCCGTCGGCGACCTGGACTGCTGGCCAGTCGGTGACCGTAAAGTTCCACGACAACATTGCTGCGCACTCGGGCGGCCACGGCCAGTTCTCGATCTCCTATGATAACGGAAAGACATTTGCTGTCATCCACGAGGTTCTGCGGTACATGTTTGTCGGGTCGAAGCCCTCTGGCCTGACGAACACTGCATCGGTTATGAGCTACACATTCAAGCTGCCGGCTAGCTTGCCAAGCTCCGACAAGGTGGTGTTTGCCTGGACGTGGGCCAACGCATCAGGGAACCGGGAGTTCTACATGAACTGCGCCGATATTGCAATCAAGGGCGGAAAGTCCAAGTCGTACACTGGAAAGAAGATGACCGTTGTCAATTATCCTGGATACCCTGCTATGGCGGAGTTCAATGGCAACTACGACACTGGCATTGAGCTGTACAAGAACGCTCCCAAGATTACCATTTCCCCGAAGGGCTCAGGCAAGAGCCAAAGGGGTGCCAGATCTGACGCTCCTGAGAGCGACGATTTGCCTGCAAACGATGGCTCGGCTGTTGGCAAGAGCGATTCTACCAACAGTGACGACGACACGACTAGCTCCAGCAAGAATCAAAAGGGTGGCAAGTCTAAGCTTCCTGGCAGCGACGATTCGCCTGCAGACGATGACTCCGCGGCTGATGAGACCAGCTCTTCCAATGGTGGCGATGATACGACTGGCAAGAACGATACTGCTGCCGAGGAAAATGATGCTGCTGCCGAGGAAAATGATGCTGCTGCCGAGGAAAATGATGCTGCTGGTGCTGATGAGCCTGCCAATGATGGCTCTTCTGCTGCTGATTCCGATACCACAGGCACTACTGGTACGGAGGGAAACACAAATGATGAAATTGGAGAGAATGCCGACACCAGCGACGGCACTGCAGCCAATGCCAGCGATGACACGGCCGCTGACAACACCATCCCGACAGCAACGGTACAGTTAAGGATGATGATGACGAGATTCCGCAGAGCTCCGCGCCGTCCATCCCTGATGCTGTTGAGACCGGCACTGCCGATTCTGGGTCATGCACCCATGGCGCAATGGAGTGCACTTCTGGGAACTCTGGCTACAAGGTTTGCCTGTACGGAAAGTGGAATGCGGAAGTGCCTTGCGCTGCTGGAACAAAGTGCAAGAGCTCTGGTGGCAGCGTCACCTGCGGGTGGGCTTAGGGATCGGCAAAGCACAGCGAGCATATATACACCATTAGATGAATATTACTATGAATACAGTGCTTATATCTATATTGTGTTGTAGCGAATGCGGTTCAAAGAGTAGTTGGTATGGTAAGCCTTGACCCCTGCGCCCAACGCCATATAGACCTACAAGGACCACCTGCTGCCAAATACAACTCGCTGAACCAGTTTCCACACCAGTGGAGCTGATTTGCAGACGCCGGATACCAAGTCTCCCAATGGATCCGACGCACAATCTGCTCCAGGGGTAGCAATAAGGCTATTCTAGGTGTATTCTAATTGCCACTACCTCTTTTTTAACAAAGCGTCTTTGTGGTGGGCGCATGTGAAGGGTCAGCATAGTTAGCGGCATTGTCCTTACATCACGCTTGATTTTCCTCGGGATCCACGCCGCCATTTCTCTGTCGTCCTGGTAAAGGGACAATACGCCAAGCGCAGAGCAGGCAAGCTGCTGCAAAGAGGCCGAGTGATCTGTCCACATTCGCGAACGGCGCTGCAATGGAGCCCAACATTCGCAAAGGCGAGCATCACCCACATTGTCCGCCACGCAGGAGCTGGATCCGATTCGCTCTGGAACCCGCTCTCTTTGCAGCCTCCCGTTCGACTCTGTGGGCTCAAAGCACGGCTCATCTCAGTCCATAAAAGCAAGCGGTGGTCCAAGGGTCTACACCTGTTGGTCACCATCTCTCCCGCATCCTTTCCTTTGTACGCTGGTCGTGCATAGCATACACTTTTAACGACAACCTTCTGTTCATCCTTCTGACGCCCACCTGCAAGCATGAGGCTCCTTACCTGTGTCACTGCTGCTGCTGTATTTGCTGCTTCCGCTGCGGCCCACGCATCACTCAAGTTCCCATGCCCACGCTACTCGCCGTTCGGTCAGGACTGCCCACCGATTCCTGCTGGCCAGTCAGCCGATAGCGGCATCAACGCTCCAATCAGCTCCATGACGCTAGGCGAAAAGAAACCGCTCTGCAAGTATACCACTCCCTTTGGCTCGCCGTCGGCAACCTGGACTGCTGGTCAGTCTGTTACCGTCAGCTTCCATGACAACATCGCGGCACACTCTGGGGACATGGCCAGTTCTCAATCTCGTATGACAGCGGCCAGACATTTGCTGTGCTTCATGAGGTGCTGCGCTACATGTTTATTGGATCCAAGCCCTCAGGACTAACAAACACGGCGTCTGTTATGAGCTACACATTCACTTTGCCCCAGGATCTGCCGAGCTCCGACAAGGCTGTGTTCTCGTGGTCCTGGGTCAATGCTTCGGGAAACCGCGAGTTCTATATGAACTGCGCTGATGTGGCCATCAAGGGTGGATCGTCGTCGTCGTACACCGGAAAGGAGATGACCATTGCCAACTATCCAGGCTATCCGAGCATCCCCGAGTTCAACGGCAACTACGATACAGGAATTGATCTTTACAGCGGCGCAAAGCAAATCACTGTCGGTCCCAGTGGTGGTTCGGGAACTGGGACCACTGGTAATTACACCAGCCCAAACCCAGCTACCGGCTCAACTGCTCCGGCTTCACCAGGCCAGCCATCCCCAGCTCAAAGTTCAATGGATCAGTCTCTGCCATCGCAAGGTGCCCCAGTCCCTTCGTTCGGCCAAGGTCTTCGATTTCTTCTCCAGCTCAGGACTCTGCAACCCCCATGTCCGCAGTCCAAGGTGCCTCGGCTCCTGCGACTACACCCCTGGGTACTGTGGTTCCCACAGCCCCAGTCCAAGGCCCTGCAGCTCCTACGTCCTCTGCACCCGCGTACATGCAGCCATCCAATACGCAGGCTTACTAGTATTTTCGCCCACCATTGCTCTCGATACTGATTGTCCACCAACGCGTGCCCATTGCTTGCATCACGAATCTCTGCCAGATGTGATGAATATATAACATATGCCTGACTCCTGGGTGGCAATGTTGACTATCAAGTGGAAGGGGGGTTTTTTTTGGAGAATGTCCGCAATACCCACCCTGCCATTTGCAACCTGGAAGCAGCTATTGCAGA
>NW_024468310.1:0-48597 GCF_002104995.1 Linderina pennispora | reverse complement strand
AGGTGGGCGTTGTCGCTGCAAGCAGCCAGGAGACATGCGCCAGTATTGGGTGTCACTCGATCGCCGACAGGGAGGCGATGGCGATATTGAAGTGGCCTGCAGGCTGGAATCAAATCACGATCAGCACCGCTCTCATGCGGCCGGATTTGTGTAATGGCAGCAGCATGGGTTTTTTTCTCTTGGCGGAAGTGGGCTCGGCCTCAGCAGTGTCTGGCTTACTGAAGATGCCTTCCAGCGAGATCTTTCCACCCTTTGTCTCTCTGTCACCGATCAGCAAAAGAAAACACAGTATTTAGACCGCAGACAGCCAGCTCCTTTTTGCCTTATCGCCCCCTCTCTTCTCTTAGACACCCGATGGCGGTTGCGCTATTTCTCACCCACACCTCACTAAAAGCCACCAGCCAGCGCGCAGTTGTAAGCACACGACAAATTCAACGCCTTTTCACAAATTCAAGGACACGGAGCAGGGCCACAATGCAGCGCAGCGGTAGCCCGGTCAATGTATCGACGCCGCTGCTCAGGTCGCCCGAGTTTCGTGCGCAGCGGCGGCAGTACTCGTCGCCAACCCCATCTGGATCGCCGCGTTCGCCGACACCATCCCTGAGCGATATCGCACCGCTCGACAAGGACAAGCCCGCCACGAAGGAAGCAGCCGAGGCTATGGGCGTTGACCCTGAGGAGGCCAAAAATGCAAAGAAGGTCAAGACGAGCCAGGCCTGGCTCAGGCTGTTCAGGCTGGCTAGGCCCGAGTACAAGCTGCTAGGTGGAGCAGTAGGTTTGCTCCTGGTGTCGTCATCAGTGACGATGGTGGTGCCATTCTCGATGGGCAAGATCATCGATATCGTGACCAATGCTGGAGCAGTGATCCCGTATGGCTTGTCGCTGAAGGAGGTGTTTGCAGGTCTGGGAGGCATGTTCGTCGTGGGCGCGGCAGCAAACATGGGCCGCGTGTTCCTGATCCGCACCGCTGGCGAGAGCATGATTGCTCGCCTGCGCAAGCAGATGTTTGGGCGGATCATGCAGCAGGACATGGGCTTCTTTGATCGCAACCGGTCCGGAGATCTTATCAGCCGACTCAGCACCGACACGTCGATTGTCAGCAAGAGCATCACCAACAATGTGTCTGATGGGCTGCGGTCCTCGATCTCGGCTGTCGTTGGCATTGGAATGATGCTGTATGTCAGCCCGAAGCTGACTGGAATTATGCTAGGCATCGTGCCACCAGTGGCACTGTGGGCTGTAATCTACGGAAAGTACATCAAGAAGCTGTCCAAGAAGACGCAGGAGGCCGTCGGTGACCTGACTAAGGTATCAGAGGAGCGCATCAGCAATGTGCGCACCGTGCAGGCGTTCTCGCGTGAGTCGCAGGAGGTCGAGCGCTACGACATCGAGGTCCAAAAGATCTTTGGCCTGGCCAAAAAGGAGGCCATGGCTAGTGGCCTGTTCTTTGGCGGTAACGGACTGGCGGGCAACTTGGCGGTTCTTGCTTTCCTCGGATTCGGCGGACGCATGGTTATGAACGGTGGAAATTTCTATTGGTGACATGACTCGGTTATGCTATACTCGGCATACGTTGGCACATCGCTCTCTGGTCTGTCGTCTTTCTACTCCGAAGTCATGAAAGGGTGTTGGTGCTGGGTCGCGTCTGTTCTACTTGCTGGACCGCAAGCCAGCCATCAACCGGAACCCCAATGGCGTCAAGGTTAGTGACATCCAACACAATCAAGTTCGATAATGTTGGCTTTACGTACCCAACCCGTAGCGACGTGCATGTGTTTGACAAGCTCTCGTTTGAGATCACCAAGGGCTCGCATGGTGGCCATTGCTGGTCCCTCAGGCAAGGGCAAGAGTACAGGTCGCCAGTCTTTTGATGCGCTTCTATGATCCTACTGTCGGCACGATTACTGTTGACGGCATCGACCTTCGCGATATGGACCTCGCTAGCTGGCGCTCTCATATCGCGATGGTGCCCCAGGAGCCGGTGCTCTTTGCTGGAACGATTCGTGATAACCTGCTCTACGGCAACCCGCTGGCTACTGACAGCGAGCTGATTGCTGCACTCGAGATGGCCGATGCGTGGTACTTTGTTTTCACGGTTCCCGGCACAGCTTGACACGTATGTCGGCGAGCGCGGTGTATCTCTGTCTGGCGGCCAGAAGCAGCGTATCGCGATTGCGCGTGCCCTGCTTGCGAAGCCCGATATCATGATTCTGGACGAGGCTACCAGTGCACTGGACGGCACCCGCGAGACACGCGTGCTGCAGGCCCTGGACAAGATCAGTGCTAGTTCTGACCTAACTGTGATCACTATTGCCCACCGCTCCAGCACGCTGAAGAAGAGCGATACTATCCTGGTGGTTGGCGACGCCGGGAATATCGAGGAGGCCGGGCCCTACAATGAGCTGATGGCAAGGAGAAGGGCTACTTTAGACAGCTGATGTTGGCCCAGGCTGCTGAGCATCACTGAGCGAGCTAGATATTTTGTGGGAATTGCGAATGATTTTGCACGCATTTTTCCTAATGTATCTGAAGCAACCGAAACCCATACGAAAAGTGGGGTAGTCTAGAATGAACTTGTGAGCAATGGCATGTATGGTCAAGAGATGTTTGCCTGCTCGCATTGTTGGCATCGATGTAATGCTATATTCCGCCAAAGATGATGGTGCTTTATTGTGGTATGCTGCTCGGATGAGGATGTCAGCTGTGAATATCTGACACGAAGATATGCAATACTCCCCTCACCTACTTTCTGGTGGCGGAGGGTGAAGGCACGTGCTCTGATCCTGTACTGATCACTTTTTGATCGCAATTACTGGTTTTTTAGTGAGCACTTTTTTTTCTCGATTTCTGCTTTGCTCCTTTTTCGACTTGTCTCTCTCGCTCGCAAATTCACATTTTACTAGACGTCCAAACAATGGCAACAGCAGAGAGCAGCAACAAGGGAGGCGCATTTGCCAAAGGCAACGTTGAGGAAACCGCGGCTAGCTACAGCGACGGTGATGCTGGCTCCGAGGAGAGCGACTCTGGACCTGCACCGCGCACCCTACGCCAGGCCACAGCCAAGAAGGGCAAGAAGGGCAAGAAACAGCAGCAAAAGGAGAAGAGCAAGGACGAAGACTCTGACGACGAAATCAAGCAGGCAACTCTAAAGAGATCGGAAAAGTACCAGCGCGGGGTCGTGCCTGGCGCCAAGAGGAAGGAGAAGGTGCAGGTCAAGAGCAAGAAGGCGATTCACAAGGTGCAGCACGAGCAGAGGCGGCGCGAGCAGGCGATCCTGGATGCGGCGCGCGCCGAGGTTCTGATGACGGAGGAGGCCGGCTATCTCGAGGCCGAGGGTATGGAACGCACGTACCGGATCAAGCAGCGCGACCTGAAGGAGCATCTGGATATCAGCAGCGCTGACAAGATCTTTGATCTGGATCTGCAGGAGTTCGGGCCGTACTCGATGGACTATACGCGGAACGGCAAGTTCTTGCTGCTGGGCGGGCGTAAGGGACACCTGGCTACTATGGACTGGCGCAACGGCAACCTGACATGCGAGTTCCATGTCCGTGAGACGATTCGGGATGTCGCATGGCTGCACAACGAGAGCCTGTTTGCCGTGGCACAGAAGAAGTACGCCTATATCTACGATCACACTGGTGCTGAGGTGCATTGTCTACAGAAGCACGTTGAGCCGACGGCGCTCGGCTTCCTGCCGTACCACTTCTTGCTGGCGTCGACGGGAAACACTGGCAAGGTGGTGTACCAGGATGTCACTGAGGGCTCCGTTGCCCGGTGAGCACCGGACAGGCTATGGCGAGTGCCATGTGCTGAAGGTGAATCCGTACAATGCAGTGGTGAATCTGGGCCACAGCAACGGCATTGTGTCGATGTGGGCGCCCAAGCAAGCACAGCCCTTGGCCAAGATCCTGTGCCACCAGGGCCCCGTGCAGGCGATGGCAATCGACCGGACAGGCACGTACATGGCGACCAGCGGTCAGGACGGGCGGCTGAAGATATGGGATATCCGCAACTTCAAACAGCTGCACGAGTACAAGACCACACGCCCTGCCCACTCTCTGGACATTAGTCAGCAGGGCCTGCTGGCTGCTGGATACGGCGCTAACGTGACGATCTGGAAGGATGCGCTGGCCGACAAGGTCAAGAAGCCGTACATGCAGAGGACGGTGGGTGGAACGTCGATCAGCGACGTGATGTTTGTTCCCTACGACGATGTGCTCGGCTACGGCACTGACAAGGGTATCTCGTCGATTGTGATCCCCGGGTCAGGAGAGCCCAACTTTGACGCCTATGTTGCCAACCCATTCCAGACCAAGAAGCAGCGGCAGGAGGCAGAGGTCAAGTCTCTGCTGGACAAGCTGGCGCCCGATACCATCCAGCTGGATCCGAACTTCATCGGCCGCTTGGATCCGCGCACAGCCGTGCAGCGCCAGCGCGAAGCTGTCGCACGGCAGCAGCAAGAGTATACCGAGAACAAGGCCTCGGGACAGTACCTTGACAACACTGTCCGGAACCGCACGCGTGGCCGTAACTCGACCGCCAAGCGCTACAAGCGCAAGCGCCAGAGCAACATCATGGATCTCAAGAAGCTGCAGGAAATGGAGCTGCTTGAGAAGCGTATGCGCGACAATGAAAACAAGAAGCGCAAGGTCCCTGAGGCAGAGAAGGGTGCGCTGAGCAAGTTTTATGAACAGAAGCGTAAGAACAACTAAAAGTCTTTTAAATGCATTTCAGTTTTTGCCTTCGGCCGTCTCGTCAATGAACTGCTGGATCGCTGCTGGCGGCCGCATGCCGATGAAGGCAGCAGTGGGCTCGCCATCGCGGAATGCCACAACCGTCGGCAGTGACGTGACCTTGTAGTCGTGCGCCAGATCCAGATTCTCATCGACATTGATCTTAGCCAGGTTCACGCGCCCGTCGGTTTCCACGGCCTTGGTCAGGACTGGACTCAGCATCTTGCATGGCTGGCACCAGTTGGCGTAGAAATCTACCAGGGTTGGTGTGTCGGACTCCAGCACATCTTTTTCAAACGTTTCTTGTGTTGTCTCAAATACCCGGCCACCCTTGGCGGCAAAAATGGACCGGGTGGTAGAGAGGCTGCGGGTAAAGGCTGTGTGCCGAGCGGTCTGAGCAAAAACTCTGAGCATTCTGCAAATGAGTGATGGAATGTGGTGTAGAGGAGCAGCGAAGAGGAGTTTGGAGACGATAAGCAAACTGGCCAGATACTTAAAAGGGAGAGAGAGGTCACGTGTGGAGCCATGGCTAGATCTCTAGATTTGCTAAGCAGGCGGCTGATCGCTAACATGGGGAAGCATGGCTCTCGGTTTGTGTGTGGCAGGACAGTAACAGGCAATTAGCTGGCGACCAGAGGGTGAGCATAAGAAGAAAAACGTCTGGCATGCGCTAGTGTCTCCATCTTTGTCTTGCTTCGTTTACATTAATCTCCAACACCCCAGCATTAGCATACCCTTTCGAATATGAGATTTGATTCTGCAAAGACGCTCTTCATAGCCGGTTTCACACCCGACATCACACACGTAGCATTGTGCACCGAGTTTGAAAAGTGAGTCTATTAGGAAGCCAGAGCCCACTAGGATACATAATCGCAAAGATTTTATTCTAACTGCTCTCCTTGCAAAAATAAGCGTTAGGTATGGCAGGATAATTCGCTGTGAAATCCCTCCTCTTCGTGGCAGTGAATCGCATCCGTAAGTTTCAACGACATACAAAGGATCTGCATGGCACACTTCACCAGCATATATGTGAGCAAGCAGTGGAATTTGTGTGGCAGATACAATAATGCTGGATTGACATGATACACGCATGAAGCCACACAGTATGTTTCTCGAGCTCCAGGTATTAATTGGTATGTTATACTTGCAGTATGGCGGCACTGCATAAGTAGATACGCATTCATTGAATATGATACGAGCACACAGGCCCAAGAAGCGTGTGCTGCCATACATGGCAAGACGCTGGGCAACAGCCCGGTAACTGTCCATTTTGCTCAACGCCAGCAGCCGCCTTATTTTCGCCGGCACCCGCACCGCTCATACCAAAACTGCTACGACAGGGCTTCGCAGAGGGGGCGTGGGCAAAGGTACTCTGGGCCGGCGAGAAACACCCGTCGAATGATATATCATGATGAGTTTCCTCCATATGGACATCGAGACGGGTACCGGGGCGGAAGGTACCCGGGTAGGTTTCCTAGAGGGGGCAGACGAGGCAGGGGCCGGATGCGTCCTACAAGTGATGCCGATGTACGCACACAATATAATAATGGCCCAGGGGATATGGATGGCGATATTGAAGAAGGCCAATTTGACCATGATCCGTCATTTCAGGGCGAGGAACACCACGTTAGACGGATCCGTCATCAGGAGTACAGCCAGAGACCAGCACACAGTGTTAAGAAACCGTGGTTCGCTGAAGCCAAATAGTAGGAATTCTCGGAGACCCTCTGAACCGGCACTTCAGCAAAGCGTAGTCTATGATGATGAGCTTGAATCCAACAGCGGAGGAGATTACTGGCTGGAAGATGAGGATAGCTATAACGAGGATGTGCACGGTAGTGAGCGCCCTTCCCGATACCCAACACGCCATATTATAGACCCACATTCTGGAAGCAGAACACCGTCGCCCATTCCCCCGAAAGAGGGCATGGGCAGTTCGTCGAATGCCAGAGTCCGGAACCGGCGTTCCAATAGCACGGCCCGTAGACCAGACAGCGGCTGTCGCCCTTCTCCTAGCAGATACATTTCTGATAATGATGATGCGACCATCTTGACGCCTGGGCAGTCAACCAGAACAACTGCCTCAGACGATGCCACCTCAGAGTAGTTTAAAGCGGACAAGAAATAAGCACAAAAAAAATCCGTTTTCCCATATTTCTAACAGCACGCCCGTTTGCCCTAACCCAGCCTCTGGAGGTGCGCTGATTTCTGGGATCTGCTTCCTTTCAATTCGTCTACAGTTTATTATCAAAATTTACATTGCTCATCCAAAATGTCTGGTTCTCCACCGCCGCCACCGCCACCGCCTTTATCGCGCCCGCCAAGGCCACCTCAGTATATGCAGCAGCACGCTCCAATGGGTGGTAATTTCCGCCCACAGCAGCAAATGGCGCCGCGCAATCAAGGCCATGGAATGCAGCCAAACTACAACCAGCATGGCCGGCCGCCGTATATGCCGATGCAGCAAGGCAGTATGCGGCCCAACAATGGGGGCGGCTACCAGCAGCACAGTGGTCCGCCCCAGTACCAGCAGCAGCAGCAGCAGCAGGGGTACGCACCGCAGATGCGCCCATCATTCCACAATAACAACAGCAACAACAGCAGCAACCAGCAAGGTGACGAGAATAAGCGCGTCCGAAGGCCGTTGCAGCGCCGGACAATCGACTATTACGCGTCGACGGCACGCGGTCTGGAGCTGCGATCGGGTGGCGCCAACATGTCCCTAAAGTACCTGCCCAGCGACCCCAGCTACACGGTTGAGGTGTTTCCATCGGTATTTGTGCCGGAGGAGCCGGAGACGTCGATTACGACGAGGTTTATTCAACAGGCGCCAGAATAAAATGCGGTGCCCAATCAACGTTATTCGGTGGACGCCTGAGGGCAGGAGACTACTGACTGGCGCGTCCACTGGCGAATTCACAATGTGGAGCGGGCTGACGTTCAACTTTGAAACCATCATGCAGGTAAGATACACCAGAAGATATTCTCTAGCCATATATTGGTCAGAATCCAATAAAGCATGTTTTAAGCATGGTGCTCTGTTTGGGAGGAAGAGTGTGCTCAAACCATTGCCATCTTATACATGTAGGCGCACGATACCGCTGTGCGAGCGATGGAGTGGACACACAACGCGCAGTGGCTGGTCAGCGCTGACGGCAATGGTGTGATCAAGTACTGGCAGCCCAACATGAACAACGTCAAGGTCTTCCAGGGCCACAAGGACACAATTCGCGATCTGAGTTTCAGCCCAGCCGACACAAAGTTTGTCACAGGCGGCGATGACGGCGTGCTGAAAATCTGGGACTTCAATCGTAGCGCCGAGGAGAGCCAGCTTTCGGGCCACGGCTGGGATGTGCGGACAATTGACTGGCACCCGTACATGGGCATGATTGCATCCGGGGGCAAGGACAACGTAGTAAAGCTCTGGGACCCGCGCTCCTCAAAGTGCCTGACTACTCTGCACGGCCATAACAACACAGTGTCAAGCCTGCAGTGGAATCGTAACGGCAACTGGCTCCTCACCGGCGGCCGCGACCAAAATATCAAGATGTTCGACCTGCGTGCTATGAAGGAGGTGCAGGCGTTCCGGGGCCCGCAGAAAGAGGTTTCCTCGGTCGCATGGCACCCGATTCATGAGACAATGTTTGCATCAGGCGGGTCCGACGGCGGTATCCACTTCTGGTTTACAGGCGAGAAGGGCCACCAGGGTGAGATCACTGGTGCCCATGAGTCATACATTTGGTCGCTAGCGTGGCACCCGATGGGTCATATCCTGGCATCTGGTAGTAATGACCATACGACTCGGTTCTGGTCTCGCCCCAGGCCCGCAGAGCACCTGGATACTGAGCTGGCCGATAAGGAGCAGGAGGAGAGAATATATGGCGAGGCCGTCAATCTCAAAGCGTCGTCGGAGTTTGTGAGTTCCCTGGGATTTGGACCTGCCAATGCGTCGCACAAGAACGATGGCAAGGACTCCGCCAACGACGCTATTGTGCCGAACACGCCTTCGACGCTGCCAGGACTACCTGGGCTATCGTCCGGGTCTCTTGGTCGAGTAATGGCCAATATTATGAAAGAAAACATCACCAAGCTACCTGGCCTTGGCGACAATAAAGTTGAGTCTGCCCGACCGCCTCTGCCACCGCCACCCCCCTTGCCTGGCATGCGGGCAACTGGTGCGCCTCACCCACCGCAGCAGCGCCCTCCACCGCCCCCGCCGCTGAGCCAAATGCGCTCGATGATGGGCCGCCCACCTCCACCCCCACCTCCACCAGGGCTCTTGGCCAGGAATGGAGGCCAATATTCAGGTGGGCCACCGTCGCATGTGGGCCCGGCGCGCGGAGGTACACAGGATGGGCGTCCAAGACCACCTAGCTCGACGAGATTCAATCCTATGCAGAGAGATAATGCGGCAAATGCGCGTCGTCGGCAATGAATACGTACGCCTTGAATCCATTTACCAGCGTGAAAAGCACGCCAGGTATTGTGACTTGGATATCCGGATATAGCATCGAGGGGTATACCTTCGTAGGGTACCAATAAGTGAGTGTCAGATAGCAGGCACTCCTTGCAACTCCACTTTTCCTTCTCTATCAATATTACAATCTGAACAGCAATAGCTATCAATACATACACGGAATATGTGTGGCATGGCAGTGCCATAGATAGCGTATGTGTGGTGTTGAGCCAAGTGTTTAGTGTTAGAAGAATAAATTCTAGTTGCTGCTAAGCCTTGTCTTTGGAAGGATGTGTTTTCAGCAGCCCCGGGCCAGATACATGGGTCGGAAACTGTGCTTTACATCTCAAGACATGAATCGAATGAAAATATCACCGACATAATCCCTATTGCGCGATTTCCCAGGGTTTTAGGGATCATCTCACTCTTGAGGGACATACCAAACAGGAGCTGTCCCTAGAAACGAGAACATGGGTGGATTCTGTTGCAGTCATCCCCCAGCTAAATTCCATCAGAAAGTAGACACCCCGAAAGCCGCTGCCACCGAGCACGCATATCTGAGGGCACCTAGTGCAAGCGCATGCTCGTATCTTCAATTTTTCACACAGGCAAGTTTATTTATGGTAGTTTGTCTATCATCACCATGCGCAAATAAAGCAGACGTCATTTGTGAACAACCTTATCGGTCCATAGCGGAGACATCGCCGCAATTGCATGCATAGTACAATATCTATTGCATAAAGGGATGGCAGTACCTGTTTTGCGCGAGCAGCATATTGGCAAAAGTATCTCTGGGTCGGTGGTCACAGGGTATTCGTGAGAAAACATTGACTGTATCCATACATATAACATATCTCTGGCTGAACCGTATACATACGGGAGAGAATGCGAAATTTACGAGACAAGTATCAAACAGCACAGTTGGCCATGTATAAATACCTGACCATGCCCTTGCTGGGACCAGATTCATTCAATCACAGGCAAGCTACTCCTTCGAAACACCTCAGCAAACTAACAAGAGCCACTAGTCAAGTTATCGTCTAATATTCTAAGCTCATCGACAACTATGCGTGTCCTATTACTCTCATCCACGCTATTCCTCGCTGCTGCTGTTCTAGCAACTACTGCAGACCCTGTTGGTGCTGATGTAGGTGGCCACCATGGTGGAGGTCATCACGGAGGTCACCATGGTGGACACCACGGCGGTCATCACGGTGGTGGACATCATGGTGGTGGCCATCACGGCGGTGGTCATGGCGGTCACCACAAGAGACAGGATCAAGTTGGTGCTGACGCAGGTGGCCACCACGGTGGAGGTCATCACGGAGGTCATCACGGAGGTCACCATGGTGGTCACCATGGCAGCCATCACGGCGGTCATCATGGTGGCGGTCACGGTGGTCACCATGTCGCTGAAGCTGACGCTGCCAACTAAGTATACAGGAGCTGCATCTATGCTGGTCATGGATTGTGTCAGAAGCTAACCCGGCCGTTTCCTGTTATTTTGAACTCTATTTATCAGTACTGAATTTATGATATTGCCCCCTGTTATATACACACTGAGTAATAATGATGTGTACCTCGAGCTGGTTGCATTACTGGTAGTGAAGCTAGCATTTATAGAAAAAGAAATATATATAATGCTGCAGCCAATCTGCCCTATTGTTGGTGTATTAGGTCTATTTTGGCTATATTCATTGGCTACATATATAGCCATCAAACATATCTTGTTCTGCCTTCTGGCATCGTAGGCTCAGTCATTGCCACTCAGCTGCCTAGAGTGGAGCCCTTTCAATTAGATTTTTCAGGCATCAGTTTATCAGGAGCTAGCTTGGCATTGTATGCGACGCAAGGGGCTATATTTGCAAATATTTGCTCTTGGCAGGCCTGCTGTGTCAAGGAAACCCAGGCTATTTTCAGTGCTTTCTTCCCAGAAGCCATCTTTCTAGCTGTAGAATTTGTAAAGGGGACATCTTTCGCGATAACTTAGTTCTATTAATATCATGTGATAATCCGTCTATTTTCAAACTATATGCTGTGGGCAACTGCTCCGCAAAGGAGACTGCTTCCTTTATACATTTCTAAAAAGCCTGGTCAATCATTTGTGATATCCCTGAAAATTCTATTTTCGGAAATCTGGTGTCAACAAATGTAAACATGGCCTGGCGCAGATGATGCTACATAGCAGAACCCACAGTACGGCGCATATAAATATGGTAGAAGTACCAGCTATCCACCTAAACTAACCACTCGTCTGCATCATACCTCATCTACATTTTCCTGCATATCTGCCAAACATCACTGCTAGGAATTCAACCAAAACCCCAAAAGCAAATCCAAGCTATAACTTCAACCATGCGCTCGTTCACTATCTCCACTGTTCTGGTCTTTGCTGCCGCCGCATCGGCTGCTCCTGGACATGTCAAGCGTCACTACAAGGAGGTTGCTCCTAAGTACTCCGCTGTGAACCCGGTTCCTCAGTACTCTGCTGTGGTTCCTCCTCCCCAATATTCGGCTGTAACCCCGACTACACACACAAGCAGTGCTACTCCGACGACCACTTGCACCAAAGCTAACAAGGGCCATCCTAACAGCTATCACACTCGCCCTGGAGGACACAAGAAGGGCGGAAACAAGAAGAGTGGAAACAAGAAGAGCGGTCACAAGAAGAGTGGACACAAGAAGAGTGGAAACAAGAAGAGTGGAAACAAGAAGAGCGGTCACAAGAAGGGTCGTCCGGGAAACCATAGCAAGCATAGCAAGGGCTATCGTACTAAATCGCATCCTGGTGGATATGCTACCGCTCCCACTCCTACGTCCACCCCTGTGACTGCATCGACTACGTGCACTGGTGTCCAGAGCACGCATCCGACACCTGCATCTGGCCAGGTTACCTCATCCACAACCTGCACTGGCGCTAATGCTACACCTACGTCCACCCCAGCCGTTGTTTCTACTACCTGCACTAGCACAAAGACCTCGAACCCCCGCCTCCGCCTCCCCCCGTTTCTTCGACCACCTCGTGCACTAGCGCGAAAACCTCGCATTCAGTTGTGACGCCAACCCTACCACTCCGAAGTATTCAGCTAATGTGCCTACAACAACCCACACTGCCACGACGCCTGCTGCTCCCAAGTACTCGGTAATTGTGCCTCTTCCGCCCATTGGCGGCGGCAACCACTACTCAGCCAAGGTCTACTACTAAGGGCACTGCTATCTTTGCTTAGCAGCACCCTGTCAATCGCAAAGCTATGAAAATAAATACTGCATGTACACACTTTATACATGACAAGATAGCCTAAAAAATGTCTTTCTGCCCGCTAGAGCGCTTTTGATTGATTGAAGGACCTTATGTGTCATGCCGCTAGGGTGGTTCCGACTCACCCAAGGCAGATTACCCACTGAGAGTGGCGCAGCTTTATCCAGGGCCGTACGCGGCTTAGATGAGGGCTCAGTATGCGCACTCGGCGCTTGCTTAAATACCCCTTGCTGGCTCCTAGCAGCAAGGATCCCTTCTGGTTTTTCCAATATATTTTTGTGAACGCTTACTTTTGGTTTTATCAGCACATTTATAATCATCACTAGGAGAACACGCTACCTAGTTTCCTCTTCCCTGACATTTGACCTAGGTCGTTTTAGGCACGCACCGTATTATTTAAGTATATTTTATGGGCTATGGTGAGTGCTGACAGAAGAAAGGCACCTGGCACCACATATATGAAGTTAAAATTAAACTAAGAAAATATCTCCTTATAGACTATGTTTTTAGTCTTAGGTTCACCATCAAGATAATGCATAGTTGACCATACCATTATCTTTAGATTACTAAATGATTGTATGCGAGAAAGTGCCACATAGAATTGGCCATGAGTAAAGACAGGTGATGGAAGGTAAAGCCTAACTCGTTCCATTGTTTGACCTTGGGCCTTATTTATAGTCATTGAGAAGGCAAGGCGGATTGGGAACAGGCATCGGCGTAGAACAAATGGTAATTGCTGGTGCTTAGTTGTTAATATCATTTGGGGTATAAATACCCTGGTACCATAAGCAGCACCAGTTATAATATCAGCATCAATCACATGGGGCTGTAACCTATGGCATATAAGTCATGTGCCATTACATAGACCATGGGCAGAATCCAGGTTACGTAGGAGTATGATTGGTGCCCCTACTTTGAGGCGGAGGTGATGAGGTGGTAGGGTTCCACCAACATCTAGTTAGACTATAAAATCTTATATATAGGTAAAGATATCCATAGCACAAAACTCGGAATCCAGCAGGCTGAGATAGAGCCACATGGTGTTTGGACACGCCAGTCCTTGGGAATTTCGCTCTTGGATGAGGAGCAGAACTTGCCCGATTTGCGCGTTGGGCTTGCGCTTTTCCGAGTATATACACATCAGCTAGGGGCTATGTATGAGTACATTCGCATTGATCGCTGCCTAGCGTGAAGAAGCCGTCTATATCCATGACGCCCAGCCTGCATACATTCTCATAAGGTTTTCCTTTGCCACCGAGGCAGTCCATACAGCCAGCACCTGTTCCTTGACCACAGAATCGCAGCTATCAGAAACACTCGAGCCTCTGAATTCGAGCTTGGCTGCCATGCGCCCCACAGCAGCCTGCGCAATTCTCCACCCAGCTGAAGACTCAGTTAAACACACCACATCAGTCTGGCCATGGGGCAAAAACGCACTGAGCGGGCACAAACCGGTTGCCCGAATGGCCTCCTCGGACTGCTGAGGCGACCCAAGGCCCAGGCTACTCGTGGGCAGTGTCTGCGACGGCTGGTTGCTGGCATCGCCCGGATCCGGCGACAGCCACCGCTCGCGGTTGCTGGAGCTGTCATCAAGCGTCGATGGCGAGTTTGCAGAGGATGGCTGCTGGTGGACTTGGCCATGTGTACTGCTTTTAAGCCACGTCATTTCGATATCACCCCATTCTTGGAACGGCTGGAACTGGACCCGCCGCGCAATCGCATTCACCAATGCATCCTTATCCATCCGCGCAAAGTGCAAGGCAGCTCCGGATGCCCGGGCAAATGTACGGCTGTTTGCAAAAGCCCAGTTGCCGAGCGACGCATCGCCGGGCGACTGGGTCGGTGAGCCGCATAGGTACTGCAGAATTGGCGTCATGCGGAATGGCACTTGCTCAGGAACGCGTGATATGCCACCAAAGTCGAAGCACACATTGAAGTCAATCGACACAAGCTGGCCACGACTGACATCCACAAGTAGGTTGTCTAGATGGCGGTCCCCAAGCCCCAGGATATAGCCTGCCATAGATGACATGGCTATTGTCTTGACCATGTTGCGCGATGCCATGTGCAAATGTGCCGGGCTTAGTGCTGCACCCATGACCTGCCGGTGCAGCAGATTCGGTGGGATTGTGGATACAAGCGTATCGTATACTTCGGTCTGGAGCTCTGGTGGCCATTTGGTGGAAGGCGTGTTCGGCGGAATTCCATTGCTCTTGAGAATACGCGACGCACATTGCCTGTGGATCTGCATCGTTGTTGGCGGCTGGTTGCGGCCATCAGGTCCGCTGGTGGACGCGAATTTGGCCTTGGCGAATTGCGAGTAAATGAAAAACAGCGACGGTGCGTTATCGACCACCTGGATAAGTCCACCCAGGAGTCCTGTGGGAACAACATTATAGACCGCCAGTTGGGCACAGTGACGCAGTGGTGATGCGCCCTCTGTCTCTCCACCCTCGGCAGAGCGCGCAACACGGTTGAGTCTCATGAATGACTGTATTACCGTCTCGTCAACGCGCAAGTCCTCGTTGCCCTTCAGAATGTACCGCTCTTTAGTGATCTCGCCTGTAGCTCCTGCAAGGTGCAATGTCAGTAGCTTTGGCCGTGTCTTCGACGCAATCACGCGCAGCGAGCTTCCAACATGCGAAAGGTACCGTGGCTCGCCGCTGTCTACCAGCGATGGAATGGGTATGGCAGTGGTGAACTCGGCTAGCGCGGGGCTAGCGTAGGCAGTGGCTAGTTTTGCTGGGGTGTTGAGGGCCATGAACAGCTCATTCCATATGTCCTCTGCTGCACGCAGGCCAGCGTCGGCCACAGCAAGCCGGTCAACAAGCGATCGCAACTGAGGGATAACAGAAACCAGATCTTTCTCAGCAGCCGACAGCGGAACCCGTGCGGAATACTCGTCCAGTAGGCTATATAGCGGCGCCAGTGGAGCCTGAACCGTACTTTGTGAAGACTCCGGCCGCAAGTGGGCCATCAACGCTTTAGTATATGCGGACTTGGTCTTGATGCACTGCCAACGAATTCGCTCCTGTGGTAACACCATCGCTTGCTCAGCCGATTTCAAGAACAGGCGGATATCTGCAACCCGCTCAGGCGAGAAACGCCGTAGGAGTTGTGCGGTACGTCGCTGGCCGTGCGTCCCACTGGCTTGCGACTGGTCGGCTACGACAGCATGGAATATAACCACATCTGGGGACGATTCAGACAGGAGTTCAAGAATTCTCAGAGCACTATCGGCTGCAGTCGACATGCTAGTGCTCGGCTCGCGCAGTTCCCTGTAATTGAGCAACCCGAATAGCTGGGGGATAAACGGCGCGAGCTGCTTGGCAGCACTGGCAGTCAATGAATCGGCAACTAGTTGTGGTGCATTCGACGGGTTCCGGGAAACGTCAGATATAAGCGCTGCTGCAGGGTCAAGCACGCCTTTAGCTGAGAATCGGATCTTCCCACGGCCGTGCATGATGGATCCGGAGTAGAGCTGGCTGCGCTCATCGGCGACCAAAGTGTCGTTGCAAAGATACAAAACAGCTTGCCTTGCTTTCTCGGTATCCACGCCCTGAGCAACCAAGCTATCAACAGAAATCGGATATGCTGGGTGCACTAGATCAGAGACAAAATCGCCAACAGGTTGCCCAGGACACTGAGCAAAAACCAAGTCGATCCGGCTATCGGCAGGGATACCTGCCCGCACAGCATCAATTGCCTTGTGTCTTACAGCAGCATCCTTCCATAGCACAGGTGAGTCTGTGCGACCACTGCTTGCGCGCAAAAGCAAGGTATCCGTAAAAGTGCTCCACCAGCCACGTAGGTGCTTGGAGGCAAACCCACTCACGTCCATTGTTTCCAGAGCCGCCAATACCTGCTGGTGGTGGCCACGGCCAAGTAGCCATCGAGCAGATCGAATCCGGACTGCCGTGGCTGCGCCTGAGCTGCATCTGAGCTTTCCCATCGCCTCCTGCTCGAGCAGTACCGGTGGTCCTCGGCCATCCACATACGAAATGTTGTCCGCCACAGCAAAGTCAAAGAAGCGATCCACTATCTGAAGCCTATGGTCACTCCGCCCCAGAAAGTCGCACGTGCTGCGAGAGGGCACAGGCCCAGGTAATAGCGCTAGGTCCGTACGCGCAACATCGCCTGTCCGAATCCCTAGGTCGCCCAGGTCGAAGTCTTTGAGTCTGTCCATCGCACCAGTGTCGTGATCAGAAATTGCTAGTCCGCTGAGCTGCGACTCAAGAGACTGCATCTCAGCAAAACTGTCGACCATGTCACCAGCCTCACTGCCAAGCAACTCGCTGACAACAACCCATGGTGCGGCACTGAGCATTTGTGCATAAATAGCTAGCTTGCGGCTACCTTTGGCCGATTTGCGGTGGCTGCGTGTGAGGTGCTGACATATGAAGACAGCAAATCCGAGATTGCTACTGGCAACTGCAGCACGCAGGAGAAGCAGCTGCACATCCACAGTAGTTAGCGACTCTGGCGCATGCGAACTCGACACAAGACAGTGGTAGACAAACTCCAGGATCCAATAGATGGTACTGCTTGGGATGTCCTCGGGGAATGCATTGGACGCGCTGTCCGGTTCAAGGTAGTTGCGAAGAGCGTCAAGCAGCAGGGCGACGATTGAGCCAATCTCATCTGCACTCGAACTGCGCAAAGCAAGTGCCGAGGCGGCAACAGCAGTCTGGATATCCATGAGCACATCACCGCGGGAATTAGAGGGCATTGCTGCTCTCAGTGAACCAACCGCAATATCCAATACCGAGCTAGGGAGGCCGAACTCGGCCAGGTGCACATCGTCGCTCATCTGTTTGGGCCAGTCAGTCGTCAAGCACCGAACTATCAGCAGCGCATCCGACCGAGTCATTTCGCGTGCAAGCATTGATACCACGCTACTGAAACCAACCGGGCAGCTACTCACAGCTAGCGCACGACCAACGCTCAAAACTGAACCGCCATAGCTTGCCGTTCTCAGTGGGTCATATGCAGACGTGCGCTTAGCAACTAGATACCATCCTTTGCGAACAGCATCGCTCGGATCTCCCAGCAGGCTCTTGATTGATCGCACACTGTCTGCTGACAACGGGTCCAGCGAGTCATCCTTGGCGATGTCACCAACCATGTGTGCCGCCATAACTTTTGCCGCTATTCCCGTACCGCTCGTTGTAGCACATGCATGCACTAGGTCTTCGATGCAAAGACTGATATCGCAGTCGTGCTGCGAGTGCAATGCGTAGACCAGTGCAATTACTGTCTCCTGTGCCGATGGCAGCAGCGTGTCGATTTGGCTAATGGCAAGATGGGCGACCAATACGCAGCGCTGTAGTCCCACCTGGCTAAGCGCTTGGTGCGAGATGCATGTTCCAACCAGGTTCAGCAGAACGACCCAAACCCCTGAATCCCGAAACAGCCTAGAATTGCTTGCCAGGATGATTGCTGATACCAACGTAGCTGACGTCCAACATTCTTCTGCGACCGAACCTCTTGGTAGCGACAGGCTCAGAAGGTGAAGCAACATATGGATTGGCTCATCGCCTCCCATGACTAGCAGATGCTGGCTGTTGGGATCTCGTACCACTGTTCTATTAATGTAGCCCTGCACCACCTCGAGAATATGGTCAGGAAGGTGGCCACCCACCCTCACATGCTGTGGCCAGCCAGCTCCTGTGCTCGGCTGTTGCCTGTCAGCACAGAACTGGGCGATAGCAAGCGGAAGCTCTAAACACCACGTGCGCGCGAAATTAGCCTTGTCAAGGGCGTCCACAGAACACACTGCAACGCGAGCAATATCCGCCAGCTCCTCGAAAACCGGCGTGCCGGCTTTGCCGTCAGACTGATGCTGGGTGCACGACTGCTTCCATACCTGCTGTGAGTCGGTGCTGCCGAATAGTTGGTTGATAATTAATAGTGAATTTGGAGTGTCGCAAGTAGACCACGCCTTTAGTAAGCTGTGCACGCACTGGCTATCTCCTCCGCCCATGAAAGTACGCCCAAGCTTGCTGGTGGTAGAAGTTGGAAAAGAGACGACAGAATTGATAAATAAGGGGTTGTAGATAAAGGTTGGCTGATTCAGCACATTCCAAAGTTGTAATTCGACAGAGTGTTGTACAGCATTTGTGAAATTTGAGAACCGGCGAAAGAGGGTGCGAAAGAGTGACTGGACCGCACCCCTACTCTGGCTGGGGCTTCAATCAATCAGCAACACCTTGTGTGACAATGCATAAGGCCATGGCCGGGGCAGGGCAGGCGCCTTTGTATGACAATACGCACAACGAAAGGTATCTTGCGAGCATGTGTAGCCATTGAAGCGCTGTCAAATCCCCTGCCAGCAGAGAAATGACACTGGTGAAGCCAGAAGGCCAAGGGTGGGTCGCTGCTGCCAGAGAGTCCTCCTGGCTAAACAGATAGCTTAGATCACCAAGCGAACTTCACTGCGGCAATCTCTCAGGGCCGACAACGTTAAAAATCGCGATATTATTGAGGAGTCAAGGATTACAGAAATCATCAGGAGTTCATGGAAGAGGGAGGAGCGTGTTAAGCAGACATGGCACCTGGTTCCGCAGAATGGAGATCACCTCGTTGACAGCGGGCCTAGCATCAAGACCACCAAGCCCAAGGTCCCTGACCAGGCTGTTGACTGCGCCGAGCAGCTGAGAAATGCCTTCGCTGCCTAGCAGGTCGCCGAGGCTGAACACAATGTTGTCGACCACGTTCTTCACCTCGTTGACTGTAGGTGCAAGACCAAGCTTCTTGAGTAAGGGGGTCAGTGCGGACACCTGGGTTGGTGAGAGTCCGCAGACACCACCTCCGCTGTTTGATCCGTTCCCGTCAGGACCGCCTGGGAAACCACCACCAGGATTGCCTGGGAAACCACCGCCAGGGCCACCCGGAGGGCCTCCACCAGGGCTGCCTGGAAGGCCTCCGCCAGGGCTGCCTGGAAGGCCTCCGCCAGGACTGCCCGGAAGGCCTCCACCAGGAGTACCTGGAAGGCCGGATCCAGGACTACCAGGAATGAATGGGTCAACAGGACCACCTGGAACACCACTGCCTAGGAAGCCAGGGAAGAACGGATCGATGAGGCCGATAGGGGCCCCAAGGAAACTGCCAGGAGTGACGGGCACATAACCGACACCAGGGATGAAAGACACGCCGGCGAATGGAACACCAGGTCCGAATGGGATATATGGCGCGTGAGGAACTAGCGGGCCGCCGGGGAGTCCATCAAATGAGCGGGCGACATAGCTAGGGCCGGGTGCAATAGGTGCAACCGGTGCAACCGGTTCAATGGGTCCAACAGGGACTGGGTCAACAGGAGCAATGGGCACAGGCAGCGGGGGTGGCGGCGGCAGAGCGGAATAGGTGGTCGGCGGCAGCGGGGGGACGTCAACAGGTACATCGGCACGATAAGCAGTGGGATCAAGGGGGGGTGCGGGAACTACATCCTTCTTTGACATGCCCGACCGCTGGCTGTCAGATCCATCCTGGTGCGAATCGACAGGAAGAGCGACAGACGACGAGAGGAGAGCGAGCAGCGAGATGGCGATGGTGAACTTCATTGCAAAGAGATCTACAGAGTAGGGATGCTGGTCTGGGATTGATTTCCGAAAGGGAGGGTGGCGTGATTGCGTTATCGGTATGTGAGATGGTCCGCAGAGGAAGGGATGTAGGGGTAAGGTAGTGCCGGGTGATGAGCGCGGAAGGAGGTGTAGGGTGGTGTGGTCGTCGGGTTCGGGAGTCGAGAATGAGATGATGATTATTCTAGGAGCGGGATTGCCAGACCTGCTCGGCTTTATATCAGGAGACATTGAGCCATATCCAACACATCAGCAAGACGCATCAACCGCTTCCGATGACCAGCAAGCACCAGAACGTTTGTTGACATCCCACTACTGCTAGCCCACCTCCTCCCCCCACCAGCAAGGAGAGACGGTGCATACAGCAAGCCATGCGCATACAGTTGGCTGGGCATTGCGCCACACCATGTGTGTAGAGGATACTACTACTATTTTTCCATCTATGGCAGGCGGTCACTGAAATAACGTTACCAGCAGCAGCAAGCGCGCAGTATGCCTGCCGTTGCAAAGTAATGTCACAACAGCGGTAAAATAAGAGATAGCCAGCGGATGTCCCAACACACTGCTTAGTGGTATTGCTTACGCCATCTGTATCTCGCTGTGCGCCGCTGCTGCAACCTAAAGGTTTTTTTTATCTTTTTGTCTTTGTCAGTGGTGGGGTGCGCGACTGGGTATGTTTGCGCTTGCGGTAGTTCTATTTTGGAGCAGCGCGCGTGTTGACTGTGCCCGGCGCCCACTGCCGCAAGCTGCCCGCATGTGCTCCAATGGCATGTATCCGTCCATGATGGCGCTCCTTTTAGGATATCATACGATCGAGAACGAACCAATTGTGATCCACTTTTCATAAGCGTCCCGCTTCGCTGTCTGGCATTTTTATCAAAGGGAAAAATTCTGGGCAAAAGCCAATAATCTCTTCCTGGCTCGGGCTGCTTGACAAAAAGAGGCTAATTGCGAGGCCACGGCCGATTCTTTTCCTTGCTTTTCCACTCCCTCACCTTTCTAGCTTTTCTACCCGGCATACCTCTCCGCCCTGCTTTTTTATCCCGAAGCTTTGTACTCTTATCATCAGACGCCACGCGCTCTACTGCACAGTAGCCCACGCACTCGCAACAAAACCTGCCTTATTATTGCACCTTTGTTTGTTAGCAGCAAACCCCGCCGTCGGACGCTAGTCACCCAGCAGAACGCCTCAGACAGAACCAGTGCGCCTGCTCTTTTCGATTCCGACCCGCCCTCCAGCCACACCACCTGCAGTAGGCTTCCAGAAAGACCAGGAGGTGGCATCACACCCACGCAGTGCTCCCGAAAAAGCTGCTTCCGCTATCTAGTCACCTGATATCCGGAAAGTAAAACAGAGTTCCGACGCAGTGGATACGGCCAACTCGCAGGCAGTAACAGATAGCGCTTGGCAATAAAAGGTAAGGCGCAGCTTAGTCTCTGCAGAATTCTACATCCTCCACGCGCATGTATACGACGACCTATCGGAGATATAGGCGGTCTATCGCAAAACCGTGCTTGATGATTTTATGACTTCTCTTGCCCCGAAGAAACGCACTCTTCGCCCTTCCGCTATCGGTCGCAGGTTCGCTTATGCCTTGACTATTTTCATTGACAGCACGCCCTGTTTTCCAATGTCCGTCATCCATGAACATGCCAGAGATCATAGCATGAGCCTCACTAAGCAGCATCGATCTACCTTTCCCCACCTTTTTTTGTAGGCCAGCCTCATCCGTCAAAAATAGCTCTCTGATCACCGCGCTTGATCTTCCTGTTTGCTTTCGCGCAGCTGGTGATTTTTACGGATCAAGCAGATACACTCAAGCGTACACGCAATCTCCCGCCCACTCATGAATAACCCGAGCAGTGGCGGACCGGCCCCGCGCATTTCGACATACAGCGACGGCACCACCCACCAGCAGCACCTTACTTCGCCTCCCTCAGGTCGGCTACAAACCCCAAATCCAGCACCATTCGGTGGCGCAGTTGACAGCAGCCGTAGTGCAGGGGCTGACAACCGATTTTTAGTGTCGCTCACGCCCACATCATCTGTGGCTGTTCTCGGACTGGCTACCATGCGATACGGCCAGGGCACAGATCAAAACAACCTCTCGATGGCGCAGCAACAACAGCAACAGCAACAACAGCAACAGCAGCAACAGCAGCAACAGCAGCAACAGCAGCAACAGCAGCAGCCGGCGGCATCGTTGGCTGACAGTCTGATCAACGAGATGACAGCGGTTAACGGGCTGGCGGCTAACGCAGTGAACAGCGGTGCATCGGCTATGGATCAGCTCTTGTACAACTACAGCAACAATGCTGCCAGCATCTCAGCAACACATAGCAACATCCCATCGGCACCGACCGCCTCCTACGGTGCGGGCATGCATCCGGCCACCCACAACTTTGCTAGCAACCTTATGCTCCAGACACCAGCATCGCACCAGACATATCTGACGCTACAGGGGAGCAGTAACAGCGGCAGCAACAACCCAACTGACCACGGCGGCAATAACGGCGTCGACAAATCAGCGGGAATCTTGATGGGCAGCATGCCACCATCGCTGGCTACTGACCTGTCGAACTTGCCAATTGGCCGCTACTTCACTGCTCTTGGATTTCAAAACCGGCAAAATATGGAAGGCGCGGTTAAATCGACCTCGCAACAGCAGCGACAACAGCAGCAGAATGTGGCTGCCGCGCTGGCGCAGGGTGGCATAAATCCTGCGCTGCCATTTGTGCCAATGCTAACCGTGCCAATCGCCACTACATCAACAACGCCGGCTATCTTTGTCAATAGTGGGCACCTCAAAGGTAAAGTCAAAAGGGATTGTCGCGATTATGTTTTATTGCGTGTCCTTGCGGTGGGAATAATTTCCAGGGTGTGCGCACGATGAGTACTTGCGTACTACTTGCCCAGCGAGTGCAATGTTCTTCCGCCGTAGCAAGACACGCCTGGCGCCCTTCCCTATTTTCGGCCATTGTTCGCCGTATAGAGCGAGGGAGAAAAGATGCATCTCGATTGTGTGAGAGGAGCCTGCTCCTTTCGTGTTCACAAGGTGGCGAAATCGGGGAGGCAAAGAAAGCCATACCAGGTTGGCAGCATCAACAGACCCTCCCGCCCCCTACCACCAGTCCGAGGATGCCTCTCTCCTTTCCCTTATCGCTTTCTCTTGTATATATCTGCACTGGCTTTTTCTTTTTCTTTTTTTTCTTTTTGCATTAGCCGCCATATCTGCTTATTCATTGTTGATGCATCTCTCACTATAAAAGCTCCCCTTTTCTACTCTACCGCTAATGCCTAACCGTATGCGGTTCCCGGACGATTTCCTTACTGTAGAGCAGCCCGTTCGGCGACAGACACTGGCAACGCCAGCACCTTCAGCAAATGCACATACTCAGCAGCAACAGCAGCAACAACAACCACCACGGAGCCGGCAACCGCTCCTAGTATCAGAAGCGGCACTATCGCCAAGAACAGCGGCGGCAGTGGCAGCAGCAGCAGCAGTGAGTGCGGCCACAGTCACAGTCTCGGCCGAATCGCAAATAAACCCAAGCACTATTGCTGGGCGTGGGCGTGGTAAGATCCGTGGGCGTGGCCGGGGACGGGGGCGTGGCCGAGATATAGACGGCCACCAATCAATAGGCACTACGCATGGTCACCAGAGTACTGTACCAGTGGGAGCAGCGCACGCTTTTAACAACGAGGAGCCACCGCCGATAGCCTCGACCCAGAAGATTCAGCACAACAACAGCAACAATGCTGACGTCGATAATGGCGGTGTCGTTCGCATGGAAGATCTCGCTGAGCGTGGCGCAGTGATTGCCGTCAACGGAAACTACCAGATCCCCGGCGACCTACTGGCTACTGGACGGAGCTCAATGACAATTGGAGCGGCCGTAGGCAGCGACAAGCGCCGGTTCAACCTGAAATGGCTATACGACTACCCATGGCTGCGCTTTGACCCGCAGGCCAATGCCATGATGTGTGCGCTGTGCAAGGACGGCAAGCGTGCCAATCAGTTTGCCAAGCGTGGCAGCCGCAACTTTAAGACGTCGGCGCTGGTCGACCACTCTACCAGCAACGACCACCAGCGGAGCGTGGCACAGTTTGGTGCCCCGTCCTTTGGGCCCGGCAACCCCGTGCTTGTCCTTATCGATGGCTTGTGGGCTGCAGTGTCGCCGACCTCCTCACTCGCAACTGGCTCGGCCAGTGATCATAACAAGCCACTGCAGACAAATGTCGTGCTGACACAATCTCCTGGCGAACTGCGCCCAGCCACTTCGTCGCCACGGCATGCTCCTAGTTCGGCGGATACGCCTCGCGCCAGCGGTATGAATACAGCTACCAAGCCTGGTCCACCACGGCAGGCCGGTGCCTCGCAGTCTCTCGAGCTTGTCAACCCCAACCGACATATGGAGATTGTGTCCGAGATGCGTCATTTTTCAGAATCGTCTACAGCAGCAACACCTCACCAGCACCAGCACCAGCACCAGCACCAGCACCAGCACCAGCACCAGCACCAGCACCAGCACCAGCACCAGCACCAGCACCAGCACCAGCAGCAATTGCAAAATTTGGCAAGAGTCAGTGGTGCCGGGTTTCCACCACACATGCCACAGATGTCAGAGACTGCGGAAGCATCGACAATCGCCGTAAACCACACGCAACAGTCTTCAGACGGCTCAGTTGTCGTTTCAGCCCGGACACCCGCAGCTCAGACCAATACGGCTGACTCGACAAATACCGTCGACACGTTCAACTCTGCGTTACATATGTCAGAAGAACATTGCCACCCCGCAGCGGCCACGCCTGCACCCGAAGCGCCGCGTGGCAACCTTGTGGTACGTGGCGCCAGCCGCACCACAGTGTCGTCATCGGTCAGTAGCAGCAGCAGCGCAATGATGGAGGAGAAGTACATTAAGGAGTTCAACTTTGCGCTGCAGGCGCTGCTCCAGGCCATGGATCACAATCTCCCGCTGTCATCGGTCTTAAATCTGTACAAGCTGCAGCTTGCTCCGGCACCCATTTCGACCATCGGCTCGACTGGCGCTGCAGCCAGGAGCAGGGCGAAGAAGGATGACGTCAGTCTGGCAGGCGCTTTGTGCGATGGCATCGAGGCTGCGCGGTCACTGCAGCACGTGGTGTCGAGTGAGGTATTGTCGCTAATTAAGGATGAAGTCAGCGAATCGCCAGCTTTCTCGGTGATCATTGACGAGGCACCGATCCGCGAGCACAACAGTCTGGTCGCACACGTGCTGCTGTATTTGCGCTATCTGCGCCGCGACCCATTGTCTGAGACAGGCGAGCTTGAGGTAGCAACGCGCTTCTGGCGCTGCGTCCATCTGTACCACGAAAAAGACGGTCGAGTCGCGCGTCGTGACCCTATCGGCATTGTCATGGTACTACTGAGGCGGGCCAAGATCGATCTTGATCGGCTGGTATGCATATCGTACGAGCGGCCAACCACAGCGGGCTTTAACGCCATGGAGCGTCTTCGGCTGCCGCATGCGCTCCATTGGCACGGCGTATTTACATATGCACATTCGCTTTCGCCTCAGCTGTATGAGGAAATTGCCAACAAGTCGGATGACTTTGTCAGCTTCTCGATGACGCTGATGGACCTGTGTCTGTTTGTGTACTCGCACCCTGGCAGCTTCGCGTTTTTGGGCATCGATTTCCAGGAGACCCTCTACAAGACACTGTTTGAGATCCTGTTCACCGACACTACGCGCACCACGCGCCTGCCTATCTCGCTCATGCCTACGATTGTCATCACCATTGCTCGCAACATTTCGCAGATCGTGGTCACGGTAGCAGCACTGGCCAAGGTATCAACAGCTCGCCAAGCTCCATCAAGCCTGGATCCGTCGCGCAGCAGCGTGGTTCCCGATACCGGGGATGGCATCTCGCCGTCGTTGACTCGGTCGCCCAAATCGCCGCGTGCAGCCATGCAGATCCCACTCCCGGTTGTTGACATACTCATGTCTTCAATGGGCAACTCGTCGAGGAGCGGTGGGAACCGGTGTCCGCTGCCAGACGTCTTGTATGAGCACTTGAGAGACTACAACTTCCTTGGCTGCTTGCACTTTATGGCCGACATATTGCTGCAGGTCAAGCCGATCCTGGATCTGGGCGACCACCTGGAGCCACCTAGTCGTGCGTTTGCAATGCAGACCAACTCGGAGGACAAGCCGAAGAAGACGCTGGATCAGCTACAGCGTCTGTGCGTCGATACGATCCGTGATGTAGTAGACTCGATTAGCCAGATGTATGGAGATGATCGTCACGACGAAGAGGACGACGACGAAGACAGCTCGATGCAAGTCGACAGGACTCCCCCCCAGGTGAACGTTGAGTTGGGAGATGACGACTATGCTGGCCATCATCTGAACGAGTTCATGCAGCTGACTACCCGGAACAATGACTCCGACGAATGCACATTCCGCAGCTTCAAGCTGTGCAATTACTCGAAGGATGAAAGCCCAGCACGCCTGATCGAGCTCATTCGCACTGCGGCGGCGGCGATCTTGCAGGACCTGCACGTGCGCTTCTCCACTGACGACCTGGACTCCCTGAAGGCGATCTCTGAGCTCTGGAGCCCAGACAAGTACCCGGCCAAGGCAGAGGACCTTGCTGTCTTTGGCAACGTCCATCTGGCCCAGTTTGCAGAGTCGCAAAGACAGCGCGGCTCGGTGCCAACCATCTCAGGCCTTGGTGTGCATGGCTCCAGCGGCAACGAGCTCGGCATGAGGCCACCAATGCAGCTGGTGGATATGCGCACGTTGGTGGAAGAGTGGAGGCTGTTCAAGGCAGAGGCATACAAGGAGCTGGCACAGCGTCGTATGGCCGCGATAGACACTGCATCGGCGGAAAAGGTCAAGGCTGAACACACGTACCGTGGCGCCGACGACGACGATGACGATGGCGACTCGGAGCCCAGGCCTCTGCATGGTCCGTTCTCAACAAACGAAGTACAGGCAGTGTACCGCGATATTCTGTTCCCCAGCAGCATGCTTGCTCCTAGTCGGCGCCGGCTGCGGTCCTTGGAACCTGATGAGCGGCAGGTCTATGCTCGCCGGTTGTCGGCGACACCGCACTTGTCAGCCTCTGGTGCCGAGTCACACCCGCCGCCGCCCATGACAAAGTACCCGAGTCTGGCCAAGCTGTCCACTGCATGGAATGTGCTGCCGCTAGCGACTTCTCCAAAAGTCTACGAGTTCCGCGAGCGGTACGAGAAGCAGCTTCTGCGCATCTGCCGCGAGCAGGCCGAGAACAAGCTGAGCTCGGTGAACTTTGACATGGGAGAGACTTTCTCTGAGCTGCTGAACAAGCTGTCGTCGTCAGGTCCGTCCAAGACCAAGAAGGTCACCGTGTATGACCTGCTGCAGAACAGCAAGGTTGAGGTTTCCAAGGACATCTCGGGATACGAAGAGACAGTCAAGGGCATCGAGCTCACTGGAGTCACCGTTGATTACTTCCTCAAGAGCCTCGATGCGGTGACTATGGCCCTCGACCACCGTCTGCGCTTGCTATCAATAGAGTTTGCCTCATCTCCACTGGCCGTGGCCAAGCACCCTGGCGACTGCCCCAAGTGGCTGCTCAATTCGATGCGCGGGTACTGGCGCCTGGTCTGTCGTTCCCCAAAGCCCACTGCAAAGACATCGCACCTGTCGAAGGGCAAGAAGCTGCTGGCGGCTGGTGCATCGGCCGCCTCCAATTCACTGCCTGGAAACGACGGCAGCGGCCTTATCAGCAGCGTTTCTGGATCGAGGCGATCGGCGCTGGTGGCTGCAACAGAGACCCCAGCTTCGCTGACGCCTTCAATGGCATTGAAGAGGCCGCACCACTACCTGGTAGACAGTGTGGCTTCCGGCGACATTAGTTCACCATCGCATGGTGTGGTCAGCGCAAAAGTAGATAGCCCGACAGCGAAGAGCGTGCTGGATCGCACTGCCAGTATAATCCCAGATCTACAGAACCAAACACCGGATATCAGCACTTTACCGCTGCTCGAAGCCCTGCTGTCTGACCCGTCGACTATCCCGCAGGACCCATCATCGGCAGCGATGTCTACGCAGACCATGCCTTCATCTACGTTCCCGTCAGCCAGGAACCATGCGTTTGCAGCTGAGCCCAGCAATATTCCGAGCGACGATGCCCAGTCGATTGCAAGCATGCCGCCGAGTAAGCGTCAGAGACAGCTCCCAGATCGCATGACCAGCGGAGAATACCGTAGCTACAGCCATATGGGTACTATGCACCAGCCGGTCCAGCTTTTGGCGACTGACCAGTCGCAGCAGCGGGCGGCATCGTCGCTAGCCGGTGCCATGGATATGGATGGAAGTGACCAGCATGACACAGAGTCCTTTGGAACCACTATCGCGCAGCTGGTTTCGAACATGGGGTTGGACCCAGTCACCACCCAAGTGCTTGCGGCTACTATATCTAACCAGTCGTCGCATATCCTCCCTCTGCAGCCTCACGACTCGTTTGCTGGCTTGACCATGCCCGCTGGAAGTGGCCACGCCGACTCGCTCTCATTCTCTGGTGCAGGCAGCGGAATGTTTATGCCTGCCGAGCAGCAGCAGCAGCAGCAGCAGCAGCAGCAGCAAAGCTATGGTTCTCAGGTTGCACTGGCATCGCAGGCCGCTGCAATGAACATGTCGTGCATACCTAGCCTCCCCAGTGCATCACTCGACATATCCAGAAACCCAAGTCTCCAGCAGCTTTCCACGTCGCTACCTGGCAACAACAATCCTCTGCCACACACTGCATTTGATTTCCAAGCGCAGCACCAAAAGTAGGCGATGTCGCTCTCACAACCTGTGGACATTGTCTTTCTAGTGAGGAGGCTCGTCTTTCGTACTCGCAATCCAACTTATACACTTCCCAATACACATTACTTTTCTAGACGTTAATAGCCATTTCTATATTTGCATGTAAACTGACCATGTAGATTGACAATCGACACATCACAATACATAACACGAACAAACCCCACGATTCATGCGTGCATACTACTGTTATGTTTGTTGAGTGTGTGGGGATTTTAAAAGTTATATTTAATACTGAAGAAAAGAGAGAAAAGGGAGTAGACGAACTGTGCAGGGGAGCTTTCAATACGGCCGTCTGTGCAACCTATCAGAGGCTAGACTACCTCCATATCGTAGGCTGTAGCGGGGCTCTCGTTGGCGCCTGGCTTGCTGTCACCTGATCCGGCTGGCATGTCTACGTCAGGGACAGCCGCAGCGGGCGTGCAACACTACTTAATCGAATGGTAAATGAGTATTATTGAAGATAAACAGTGCTAGTCCTTATATGGAGCCAAGGTATCCGGTTTGGCCACTATAGGAACCTCCCTCTTCCACTCTAGGGCTTAGGGAGGAGGGTGTCGAGCAGGCACGGAACCTGGTTGTGGAGGATGCTGCTAACAGCAGTGAGTGTATTTGACAGATCAAGGGGTGAGCCGAGGAGGCCGTTGACGAGGTTGTTGACAACACCACTGACACCCTCCGGGCCGTTGATGGCGGGACTATTCACCAGATCGCCAACAGCATCGGTCAGGTGGACAACGAGCTTCTTGACACCATCGACAGTGGTATCGAGACCGAGGCGCGTAAGGAGCGGGGTGAGAGCAGAGATCTGGCCAGCGGAAACACCGCAGTTGGCGGGGTTGCCAACACCACCACCATTGCCCGGTCCACCATTGCCAGGACCGCCATTTCCAGGACCGCCATTTCCAGGACCGCCGTTGCCCGGCCCACCATTGCCCGGCCCACCGTTACCAGGACCGCCATTTCCAGGACCGCCGTTGCCCGGCCCACCATTTCCAGGTCCACCATTGCCAGGGCCGCCGTTACCCGGTCCACCGTTACCAGGACCACCATTGCCCGGTCCGCCGTTGCCCGGTCCGCCGTTGCCCGGTCCACCATTGCCAGGGCCACCATTGCCAGGGCCGCCATTGCCAGGGCCGCCGTTACCCGGCCCACCGTTACCAGGTCCACCATTGCCCGGTCCGCCGTTGCCCGGTCCACCATTGCCAGGGCCGCCCGGACCACCGGGGAAACCAGGACCCCCATGGCCGCCATGGCCACCATGGCCACCAGGGAAGCCGGGGAAGCCAGGATAGACGAACTCAGGGACAGCGGCGTGAGGATCATCGTAGTCGCCACGACGAGTAATTGGGGAGGCAGCAGTGCACGTAGCAAGGACGGCGACAACGAAAGTCGAGGAAAGACGCATTTTACTGATTCAGATGAAGTATGGTGGGATGTCAACCGAAGGAGCTGGGCTGCTGATCTTGCAAGAACTAGGCTGAGGTGAGGAAGGCTGAAAGCTGGTGTGGTAGTCATATCGTAGGTCCTCCAGCGAGCCATTTTAAAGATTTTTGGCATCAGGCTGCTCGGACTAGGCCCTACACTTTGCACGAAGTGGACTCGGGAATATCTCACAAGCTCAGCAATGGCTTGTTCTAACGAGCGTGTAGGCTGAAGATGTGCCCTACGTGAATAATGGCGCAAAAAATGCACCGCTTGAAATGCACCGAGCGCTACCCAGGTCACTGAAATAGCATAGCGGTCCTGCATGGCTGCAGTGGCGGAGCAGTGGAGTGGTTGTCTCTCCACTATACTTTATATGGAATCTCCATATTCATCTGCTGTTCCCATGAGATGAAGGGGCGACAGGCTGTTGCCACCGAACAAGCACTTGACGCTTCGCACTTTACATGTACAAACAGGTCTTCTTGCAATAATAGGGGCGGCATAATTGCATTGTCAAAGTTCAGACGAATAGTGCACCTGTGGGCTTTCAAGGGATGCGCAGGATTGTGGCCGTAAAATATATGCCAATTCAAGTGCTACCGCCTGCCATTGAACACGCCTGTGTATGCTCGCACCCGTAACATGCAGAAGAGCTCGGTCTGTCTCTCAGATACCCGCATGTGTGGCTTGCAGCGAGCGCCCAGGCACATTCAGACCACTTTCCAAGCCACGCGCCATGAGTATGAGATGGAAACAATAGCTGCCTCTTGCATCCAGCCAATATTTCTGGCGGCGCCACAAACAAATTCCAGACGGGTATTATGGATATGCGAATATTGTTGGTAAACCGGACCTGCTAGAAAGAGACTAATAATCGAAAATTGGGAGACTATATGGAAAAGAGACCGTTTTGCGAAAGCATCGCCTGGCGTGCTTAGGGCTTGGGGAGGAGGGTGTCGAGCAGGCACGGAACCTGGTTGTACAGGATGCTGCTGACGGCGTCCAGGGTGTTGGACAGGTCCAGGGGTGAGCCGAGGAGGCCGTTGACAAGGTTGCTGACAATGCCACTGACACCCTCCGGGCCGTTGATGGCGGGGCTCTCAAGCAGGTCACCGACAGCATCGGTCAGGTGGACAACGAGCTTCTTGACACCATCGACAGTGGTATCGAGACCGAGGCGCGTAAGGAGCGGGGTGAGAGCAGAGATCTGGCCAGCGGAAACACCGCAGTCAGCAGGGTTGCCAACACCACCACCGTTGCCCGGTCCACCGTTACCAGGACCGCCGTTGCCAGGACCGCCATTTCCAGGGCCGCCGCCGTTACCAGGTCCACCACCGTTACCAGGTCCACCACCGTTACCAGGTCCGCCATTGCCTGGTCCGCCATTGCCTGGTCCGCCATTGCCTGGTCCGCCATTGCCTGGTCCACCGTTGCCTGGTCCGCCATTGCCTGGTCCGCCATTGCCTGGTCCACCGTTGCCAGGGCCGCCGCCGTTGCCAGGTCCACCACCGTTACCAGGGCCACCGTTACCAGGGCCGCCGTTGCCCGGTCCACCATTGCCAGGGCCGCCCGGACCACCAGGGAAACCACCACCCGGACCACCAGGGAAGCCACCACCCGGACCACCAGGGAAACCATCACCACCATGATGGCCAACACCGTCGTCACCGTAGGGCGGCTTATCGTAGCCGCGAACGACAAGAGGAGTAGCAGCAGTAACAGCCGCAAGAGCAAGAGCAAGGTAGGTTGACGAGACACGCATTTCCAATTATTAAATTATCTAGCTAGGTAGGATAAAGGGAGGAAGGGGACGAGGGATTAGGAGATGCGAGAAGAAGGCTGTTTTCAAACTGTGCTTGAAAGGCTGATATCGAATCGTCTGTGAGAGCGAGATTCCTCATGCCGTTATATACGGCAAATATGACCAGAGGCCATGCGGTTACAGTACTTTCTTTCAACAGCCAGACCATCCATACTGCCTGGAAGCGTTCGGTTTGGACCGCATAGATATTTCGCAAATGATTGACCGCAGAAGATATGTGGCGGAGCCCTCTGCAGTATGGAAAGCTTTGCGCCGCCTGTCGATTGTTTAAAAGCCCGTCTAGAACCCGCAATTCTGCATGTTTTCCAGATAGCTAAAGAGACACCATATATGCACGGCAGCCACCAGAGACGTATATGATGATTGGCGGGAGATTGCATTTTGGCTCCTGTATTCCTTCGTTTTATTTGTGCTTGACAATTCACTCACGAGAGCACAACAAACTGTCACCCCTTGCCTCTTTTGCAACCACAAACACAATATATGGACCTTTTCGCTTACACTTTTCTCACAAGCTCTGACTGGGACAAAATGCAGAGCTGTGTCTTGAACAGCGTTTACACATATTGTCAGCCTATGTTGACAGCTCCGTCACAATCACGGCGGACCGCATATAGACCGTCTGCCTACATTTGGTCGTGGCCAACAAGGCTTGGGGTGTGTTTACAGTTTTGCCTACCCTCCACAAATCGGCATAATAGCCCTATGTCACCACTCTGAGAGTCGTGTTTCTGCTTGTTTTTGCACTGTTAGTTGGCTTCGACTGAGGCGTGTGTAGATTCGCTGAGCCGATGATCTGTATGAGACGGCCCGATTACCGGCCTGCTGACACAAAAGCCACATCTTTCTGCATGTCTGGCAGCGCTGTGTGCGCGAGCAGTTATTTATTTATCGGAGACAATTGAATAAAACTGCGGACGCAATCAGGCGGAAGCGCTTTCCTGATTGGTGTTGTTGCTAGTGTCATTGAGAGGCAGCATAGCCTTGTTGACAGTGTTATCAGCGATCGTAATGAGGTCATGCTGTGCTATGTTCATGGGTCCCGCTGCAAAATCTCTGGTAGATGGAGCAGCAGAAGCTGAGGCACCACCCGTATTGAAGCGGCTAATGATTCTTGCAGCCAATGGTACAATGTCACTAATAACTGCCGTGGCATTATCAATAGCCTCCATGTTAGCCCGCTTCTGTGGGCCAGCTATCTTCGCGGCACTATTGTTGCCCAGTAAACTGCTGAAAGTTTGGAGTACTTTTCCAAGTTCTTGCTTCAGGGGCATTGCACTTCTGTCACCGGCAGGGGAGGCGATACTAGAGAGGACGATCGAGACGGTCTTTAGGAGTTGGTCGGCGGAACCTACGTTGGAACCTGAGTTGCCGCTGGAAGCAGCTGGCGCAGCACCAAGGATAGGAATGCGGGAATGGGGGAAGCAGCTGTGGCAATCATGTGGCGAGATTCCAGGTGGATAGGCGAGGCAGCCGCAAAAGAGGCGAGTGCGAGAAGAGGGTGGGCGGAGAAGAAGTGCATGATTGTTTTTATCCGGATGCTGAGTGGTTTGCAAGTGGTATACCTAGGAAGACGGTGCTGTCGAGCACATTCGTCTGATCTTATATACCTGTCCACGGTGCTAATGACGCATCGGCATATATGAAGCACGAAAGGAATCTAGTGCAATGTGTGAGTGGCAATACAAAATTAGCATAGCTATTTCGAGAAACACTTCACACGACAGCAGCATGCTGGCATCTCTCGAATACAAGATTCGGTCATGAAGGAGGGACAAGATAATAATGAACACCGCTATTTCTAGACGCACACTCATAGAATCGGAAATAATCGTTTCTCGTATGACGTAATACGTGTCCATAGGTACTAATGTGAGTTTCTGACTCGCTATAGGACGGCATGCACGGCTTTATTGTGAGGGAAATATAAGTTGGAGAAAAAGGAGAGGAGGGAGGGGTACCAAGAAACAATCCGGTAACAGGATTTATTTGCCGTTGACAAGGCAAGGCAGGTTCTCAAGGTTATCGCCGACAAACGACACCAGCTGCTTGAGGTTCTGAGGCGTGATGTGAACATCACGGGTCAGCTCCTTGGTAACGCCCAAAGCGATCTGCAAGGGTGCAAATGGCCCGCTGCCGACCGAGCTGGCGACATGTCCAAGGATGTTTGTCAGGGTCTCGAGGCCATCTGTGGTGACGTTTTCCTTGAACTGCTCGGCAATCGGGGTCAATCCGTCAATGTCTTCCTTCTTGACGCCGCAGCTGACCATCTTCTGCACGGCCGGGTTCTGCTCCTGGCGCGTAGACAGCGAAGGGCCAGTCGGGGCGGCCGCAGACAGCGTGGCCAGAAGGAAGGGTGCGAGGAAGGTAAATGCGCGCATTCTGTTGATATGGGGAAGTCCGGTTTTGGGGAGGATGCTTGGGCAGAAGGGATGTATGAGGTGGAGATGCGAATGCTTGGGGGTGTGAGGTTAGCGTTTGCTGGTGTTGGTTGTGGAGTAGAATCGTTGCTTTTTATATCACTGTGGACTATGCTGGTAATTTAAACTAATGGTCGTCCTCTCGGCCCTCGCCGGTACCTGCCAAAGAATGCCCGGCCTGCGCGAAACACCCAAAGGAACTATCATTAGAGGAAATCAATGCTGGGCATCTGCGAGAGACCAAAGAATGTCAACAAAGACGGTACGCAGTTTGCAAATCCATCAAACTACTATAGGCACATTTTAGTTCCCTTGTAGGACACAGCTATCTTTTTAGCGACGCGTAGAGTCCAGTATCAGCGATTAATTGCCTATGCAAGTAGCGGAAATCCTATGGGCAGGTCACATACAGGAGATTCAGAAGAGGTAGGAAACACGGTGCTGGATACCTGCCGTGCAATGTCAATTGCCTTTCCAAGAAATTCTTTTTATAGGACCACATTGGCATGGTCTCGGCACTTTCTAGCATGATCTGGATATTGCCAATCGCTTATGATATTTCAGAAATCTGACAGCCTAAAAATAGATCTTGGGAAGCAGCGTCACTATCCTTCTATGTTTTGTCGAATCGGAAAGCACACGAGGTATTTACCTTCTAGAAAGGTGAATGTTGGTTGCTAGGAAAGCAAATCCTGGGTACCGGCAGTAGATATTTTTAAAAGGCTGTGCTTGTATATTGAAAGAAAGCAATCAATTATTTGCGAAGATTTCTGCAAATGAAAAAGGCATTTTCCATCGAGGAAATTGCGCGTTAACGAAAGAACGAAAAGTCTCGGGATCCCGTTTTCAGGGCTTGGGTAGCAGGGTGTCAACCAGGCACGGCACCTGCTTGTAAAGGATGCTAGTGACGGAATCGATGGTCGCCTTGAGGTCGAGGCCACCGAGGCCAAGGCCGGCGACCAACGAATCGACGATGTTCAGGACCGAGGTGATGGCAGATTCCTGCAGGGTGTCGCCGAGCAGATCGGTGATCTGGTGCACCAGATGCTTCAGGTCGTCCACGGTCCTGGTCAGCTTGAGCTCGTCCACCAGGGGTGTCAGCGCTGCCTTCTGGCCCGGCTTCAGGCCGCAGTCCGCCGGGTTGCCGATCTGGCCGCCCGAGCCGCCGTTGTTGGAGCCGCCGTTGTTGGAACCGCCACCGTTGTTGGAGCCGCCGCCGTTGTTGGAACCGCCGCCGTTGTTAGAGCCACCGCCATTGTTGGAACCACCGCCGTTGTTGGAACCACCGCCGTTGTTAGAGCCGCCGGAGTTACCCGGGAGACCAGCTCCAGGAAGGCCAGCACCTGGATAGGGAACAGTGCCCGGGTAGGGAACAGTGCCCGGGTAGGGAACAGTGCCCGGGTAGGGAACAGTATCCGGATAGGGGACATAGGGAGCGGCACCTGGGTAAGTGATGACCTGACCGACATTGCCCGAGTAGCCACGGACATACACCGGGTTGGCGACAACAGCCGAGACGACCGAGAAGGCAGTGATAGCGGAAGTGAAACGCATGGTGTGCTAAAAAGCGAATGCTAGAAAGGAAGGGTATTTGACGTTAAAGAGATGTGCAATTTGGAGAGGCACGAGGAGGGTATGTTTAGGCGGGAAGATAAAGTACTTTTGCTGTGGAAAGCTGATGTGTTGTATTGGAATTCTGCCTGGAATGCCATCGGTTTTATACCAATGCTGGTTCTAGCATGCCAATGTATAGGAGAAAGCATAGCTTTTGCTGGGAAAGCACACTTAGTGGGTGGGGGTGGGTTGCAAACTGAACGCAGTTTCAAGCTTGATTGACAATTGCATAGTCACAATAATGAAACAAGGACCGACGCGAACTGTGCTGCATACAATCGACGGAGGATTCATAGCCACATCCCTCGTTCTGCTGCCCACAAAGCACTTGGGCAGTGCACAAGATCATTTGTACTGGGCAGTAACCGGATAGTTTATGTACTGGATTCTCTGATTCCATGAAAAACAGGGATGCGCAGTGGCAATTGTGTGTGGGATTTAGATAGTTGGAATCTATTCGAGTTTCAATTCAAAAAATCGCTTATGCTGCCCAACATGGGGACCAGGGGGACTGCCTAGATCAATAGACATGGTGGGCTAGTAAACAGGCTATTGTTTTGGTCAGGAAATAGGATATACAGATACAGCTGCATGTCCCAGCATGTACTTTTGGAATGAAGCAATAGGCTAAAGAAAACAAGGTTGGACAGGCAATGCGATGAAGGAGTAGCTGGAGAGCTAGGCAAACTTACGGCCAGCCCACAGATACATGCTTAGAGTTTTTCTTGGACAAAAAAGACTTTATTACAGCTTGCCCTCGGGCAAGTTCCTGAACTCCGGCCTCAGGTCAATCACGACGGGCTCAATACCGGCCTCCTCGCAATCCTGCAGCGCGACGCCGTTCTCCCACACCAGCACCAGGAAATTGACCCTCTTCCCAACGCACACCATTGGGCTATGCCAGGAATTGGGCTTATAGTTAATCCCCTGGGTTGAGTTCGCTGCAAATGCCCGAATTGTATTCACATCAGGCTTGTCGTCTGCGCCGTTCTCCGCTACAATGACAATATACGAGGGTGCGTCAGGGTCGCTTTCAATGCCCTCCTGCATGATGGGCATGAAGACCTGCGAGCTGAACGGATGGCGCTCCAGCAGCGACACAGTGAAGTGTCCGGCAGTGGTCGGGCGCGGGGCCGAGCTGAAAATACACATGTTCGGGGACGCTCTCTGGAGAGCCGGCAAAGGTTGTGGGCGTAGGTTGGTCAATGTGGCCACATTGTTGACGCGCTTGGCGGTGCCCTGGTTTGCGATTACGATGTTGTGGTGGCCCTCGAGCTGGACGACGTCGCCGTATGGCTTGAAGCTGTCGATGGTTAGCCTTTCGACTGTGATGCGGTGCGGCATTATTGATTCTCGGAGAAATAGGTGAGACAAAAGGAGAAAATAAGCAACGAGGGGTTTTGCTGGAGGCCGTTTGGTTTGAAGACGTCTATTGCTCTGAGGGAGATAACATAAAAATTCGCCGCACCTCTGAGTCAGATATTTAGGCTCCTTTGCACGTGTAAGAGGTGCGGCGAATTTTCCACGCTACCTGCCGATGACGTCATGTGTGATTGCCTGATCACAGATGGTGATTTTAGGCAGTTAATTTCTCGGACAACAAAGCAGACCACCAGCGAAAGCCCGCCATACTCCCCCACCCAAAGTTTTCTGCCCATGAAAAGACGCAGCAATCGATTGAGATCCTGGGGAGTGGGTGTCCGTGGATATGTGGCGTGTGCTACAGTCAAGCCTGGAAAGTGCGCGTATTGGCGGGAAATGGCCGCCCGCACGGCCTGGTCTGATGTCAGAGGCGGGCCAGGCAACATAGATGTGTCAGCTAATGTATCTCTTACCGGACAAGCGTTTTTGGGGGGTTTGGAGTGAAATACTAGAGATCATATATAAGGCAGGCATATTTTTCTTCGTAACGGTTGTGAATAAGCTCTAATATCTTTATTGTCATCGTCTTTACTGAAACTAACTTCAACAATGCCTGCAATTCCGGTCCTGCGCTCGCCCAAGATCATCGTCATGTCAGATTTCGACGGCACGATCGCACTGGACGATACGGGCAATGTAATCTGCGACTACTGCATCGGCACCAAGCGGCGGGAGGTAATCGACTCCCAGTACTTGTCGGGCAAGATCACCTGGCGGCAACGGCAAGAGCAGTGCTGGAACCCGGTCAAAATGTCATGGACCCAGGCAGTCTCCCTGCTGAAGGACTGCCGGGTCGACCCGTATTTTTCGCAAGCGATCTCTTGGTGTGCAGAGCACAATGTGCCGTTTGGCGTGGTGAGCGCCGGCATGCAGAATCTGATTCAATTGGTGTTTAAGCGCAACCTGACGCAGCAGGAGTTGTCGTACCTGGAGGTGTTTTCGAATACGGCGGAGATTGGCAAGAATGACAAGTGGACGGTGACGTTCGCTGATGACAGTGATTTGGGGCACGACAAGACAAGGACCATCGAAAATGTCAAGGCGCGGTACCAGGTCACGCCCAAGGTGGTGTATTTGGGCGACGGCGTGTCGGATGTGGCCAGTGCGAAGCGCGCCGACTACTTGTTTGCCAGGCGCGGACTCGACCTGGACAAGTGGTGCATCGAGAATAACGTCGCACACGAGGCATTCGATGATTTCGCGTACGTGGCGAAGCGTCTGGAGGAGATCAACCAGGAGCTGTAAAAGGAATAATAATACACTTGTATAGAAAAAAACGCTTAGGATGTGCTCGAGTCAGCAGTGATGAAGGGCGCGAATGGGCCAAAGAACTCATGGTCGTCGTTGCCCCAGTCGCGGATCCTGTCGATGTACTCGCGCACCTCAATGTACAGCCACACCTTGCCTACATGCCAGTCTACCAAGCCCTGGCTGCCCTCGGCCTTGAGCCACTGGCGCAACAGCGGCAACGCAGCCTTGAGAATATCCGACTCTGGGTCCAGACGCCTGCCGACGCCCTCCAAGACAAACATGGCCATGATGATATTGGTGAACGCCGGCTCCAGCCTCACATGGTGAGTGCGTACGGCCTGCAAGACAGGCGCAAAGATATCGCCAAAGGTCAGCTTGGACAGGCGGAAGGACACGGCGCGCACCTTTAGGATGATGTCCTGGATCCGCAGCACAAAAATATCGGGGCCGATGACCAACGAGGGCGTGCGGCAGCGCGAAATCATCAGCTGGCCGGCCTGGGCGCCGTTGAACTCGCACACGGCCTGGAACAGGTCCAGGAAATTCCGGCGGCTCGCCGAGTCCAACTCGGTCGCCAGGCCGCAGTCCAGCAGGACCAACTCTGGAGCATAACCGTTGGCATAGAGAACCGACATGTAGTCCTGCAGTCCCTGGCCCTTTGCCATTAGCGCGCGCACGTGCTGATGGGCCTCTTGGGACGAAGGCAGTGGCTCGGTGTGCAGGCGGAACGGCGACTTGTCAAAGAACTCCTCGATGAAGCGGTCCAGCGGGGACTCGGCAAACGGCGGCCGCAGACGCACCAGAATATTTCCTGGATGCAAATCGGCGTGGACGAAGTTGTCGGCGATCAGCATCTGCAGGAACGCGTCCAGACCACGCGCGCCCAGCCCGCGGTCATACAAGGTGCGTTTGTCGCTGTCCAAAAAGGCACGCAGGGGCACGCCATCCTCGAAGCTCTCGATGAGAACCTGGCGCGAGCCCTTGTACGGCTGCGGGAACCGCACGCCTGGGCGGTGGGAAAAATTTGCCCGGAACCGCCCCAGATTATATGCCTCGGTGCGCAGATCCAGCTGGGCCTGCATCATGTCGCCGAATACGCAGACCTCCTCGGGCAGACTGAGCCACGACATGCCAGGCAGCAGACTCAGAAGCACCGCTCCCCAGTGCATGATCCGCAGGTCCCGGCTGACACGACATGCCATGTTTGGATGCAGGACCTTGACCGCCACCGTCTCCTCCATATGCATTTTCTGCGCATACTCGGGATGCAGCCGCGCATAATGCACCTGCGCAACCGCACCAGCGCCCAGGGCCTCGGGTTCAAACTCCGCAAAGACCTCCGAGATATCGCCGATATCAAGCATTTGGCAGACCTGCCTATGCGAATGCTCAATCGAGTGCTGTGTGTTCGCGTCATGCAGAAGTGCCAGCTCCTCGCACATTGCTGACTCAAACAGGTCCGTGCGGCTCGCCGCCCACTGTGCCAGCTTGACAAACGTCGGACCAGCCCGACTCATCTGCATACGCAGCAGGCGGTACCAGAACCGCCGCCTGCCGAGCCACATCGCTGGATAGCAGAGTAGCACCGGCACGAAATACACCAGCAGCTCGCCGGCTCGCAGCACTGTCAGTATGGGCTCCAGCAGGTACATGTGCAGGCGGGTGGTCAGCGTGCTGAGCCAGGAGCGTTCAGGATCTGGGGCAGGCGTGGATGCAGGTATGGGTGGTGGGGGTGGGAGTGGCGTGGGGGATCCGAGCCACACGGCTCCTATCGCTCCGACGGCGCCAAGCGTGCTGAGAATTGCGAGCCGGGGCAGTGTTGGCCGGGCATGCCATGAGAAGCCCCGGCGGCTCACCGATCGTACAGGGTGTTGCGGTAGTCTGACCCTACGCCCGACAGCCCGAAGCTGAGTGCAGCGCGACAGCATAGTAAAGGTAAGAAAAATGACGAGGAAAAATATGTAGAGACGAGCTGGGGTTTCGATGACCAAAGCACACAGAGTCGAGAACCGCTGGGTGGGGTGAGGAAAAATGCGGCTCGCGCTCACATTGGCCGGCAGCGAAATCAGGGCGACAAGGCTATTACAAAATTTTTTGTTAGTAGCAAAACCTGGATCGAAAACAGACAAAAAAATTTTTATCTCCACTTTGTAAAACCAAAAAAAACCCTCCATACATTTTTTCACGATGCCTTCTACAGACACAACACCAGTGCGCAGCCCAACAATACCGTGCGCACAGTGCACATCCCGTATCCACATCACGCCGACGGCATGCAGCTGCCATAGCTGGACAACAATCAAGCAGACGCAGCTGCAAGACGCACTTTTGCTAATGGACGTGGCCGGCAGCGACTCTGGCGACTCGACAGCGGCCGAATCGCCCAAGCCGGCAAGCCGCGCGGCGCAGCAGCGGCACGAGCGCAATCTCACGCGGGCCTTCTCGCAGCTCTCGCAAATGTGCCAGTCGATGGACCTTTCGCTGACAATAGACCATACTGCGCGCTCGCTGTATCAACGCGCCGAGGCCCGCAGCCTGCACCGCGGCAAAAGCCTCGACGCAGTCCTGGCCACGTGCATTTTCCTGGCCTGCCGCCAGGAGGGCGTGCCAAGGACCTTTAAGGAGATCTGTGCGTTGACGCGCGTGCCCAGGCGCGATATCGGCAGGACATTTAAGCTCCTGAAAGACAAGCTGGGCGCCTGCAGTATGTCGTCGGGCGATCTGATGGCTAGGTTCTGCGCGAATTTGTCGCTGCTCAGGGGCGCCGTGGAGTGTGCAGTGGAGCTGAGCAGACGCGCCAGGGAGTGCGATACGTTGGCGGGCAAGAGCCCTGTGTCGGTGGCCGGCGCTTGCATTTATATGGCGTCGCATTTGGTCGGCCAGCCCAGGGACGCCAAGGTTATTTCCAATGTCGCTGGGGTCAGCGAAGTCACGATTAAGAACTCGTATCGGTTGCTGTTTGCCGACCGCAAGCGCCTGCTGTCCGACGACCTGCTGGCGCTTGCCCAGCACGCTTCCATAGACCTTCTGCCTCTGCCCTGACTCCAAATGCTGTCCTGGCCGCATCTGCCTTTACTCTTCTAGTATAAATTTGTTGAAAAACGGTATCTGGTTCCCAATGATTCCTTGTCCCTTGTGGGGGAGCTGCATCCGAGGCCTAAACTCGGCAGGGGATTCTCTGAGCTTTGGGCGAAGGCGTAAGAGCATACAGCGATCAGATCCTGTCCCGTGACCTTTTGCATCACTAGCACTGAGAGATTCCGCCCCATGGCTTTTTCTCCTGTGCTTTTCCACCTCTTGTTTTTTCATTTCTCCTTTTATTTCCTTTGTCATTGAAAATAAAAGGAGCAGTGTGCAATGCCAGAGACAAAGACCCTCAGCGCCGATTCCTCGCCGTCAGCACCCACACGGGCGCTGAACGTGACGGTAATTTGTCCCGACTGCCGCAACCCGACACCCAACATAGTGGAGGAGTTCGCCTCGGGCGACCTGGTGTGCGGCGACTGCGGGCTGGTATTGGGGGACCGGATCATCGACACGCGGTCCGAATGGCGGACGTTTGCCAACGACGAAGGCGACGACCCGTCACGCGTGGGGAATGCAGCGAACCCGTTTCTGGACGGGGCGCAGCTGGACACGGTGATAGCGCGGGCGGGGACGGCGGGTCAGGGCTGGCGCGCGACCTGAACCGGATCCACGGCCGGTCGACGGCGCAGCGGCACGAGCGGAACCTGGTGCAGGCGTACAAGGAGATATCGGCGCTGTGCGATGCGTATGACCTGCCCAAGGTGATTGGGGACGTGGCCAAGCAGCTGTACAAGAAGGTCGAGGACGAGAATCTGCAGCGCGGGAAAAACAACGACGCCATTATTGCTGCGTGCATTTTCCTGGCCTGCCGCCAGGAGGGCGTGCCGCGGACCTTTAAGGAGATCTGTGCTTTGACCAAGGTCGACAGGAGGGACATTGGCAGGACCTTCAAGTTCCTGAAGGGCAGACTGGGCACCGAATCGGGCGTCACGTCGTCGGATGACTTGATTCTGCGCTTCTGCTCCAACCTGACCTTGGATATGGAGACCCAGCGCATCGCCGAGCTGCTGAGCCAGAAGGCCAAGGACATGGATAAGATTGCGGGCAAGAGCCCGGTGTCCATTGCCAGCGCGTGCATTTACATGGCCTCGCACCTGACTGCCAATCCAAAGGACGCGAAGGCCATCTCCAGCATTGCTGGCGTTGGCGAGGCCACCATCAAGACCACATACAAGATCCTCTATGCCAACCGCAAGCAGCTGGTGACCCCCGACATCCTGGCCCGCAGCCCCAAGGCATCGCTGGACAACCTCATCACCCCATAGCACGTGTTTTTTTTTCCAACGAGAAACTTGTCCAAATGGCATGATTTTCTCTCCCCTTCCCCCCAATTTTGCCCAATGCGACTCAGAAACGAGCTTCATTTTTCCGCCGCCTGCCCGCCCTCTTGTTTGCTTTGTTTTTTTCCACACACAAATTACTATCTGGAATCATGTCCAATTTGAGCTATCACGACGTGTTCTGGTTCGTGCCAAACCTTATCGGCTACTCGCGCGTAGCCCTGACTGCCGTCGCCGTCTACTCCATGTACAGCGAGCACTGGGTAGCCATGTTTTTCTCGTATGCAATTTCCGAGCTCCTGGACGCCGCCGACGGCTACTACGCACGCAAGCTTCACCAGTGCAGCAAGTTTGGCGAAGTGCTGGACATGGTGACGGACCGGTGCACGACGACGGTGCTTCTGACGTACCTGGCGCAGCTGTACCCCAAATGTGCACTGATATTCTGTCTGCTGATCTCGCTGGATATCTCGAGCCACTACATGCAGATGTACAGCCAGCTGATCACGGGCAAGACGAACCACAAGCAGGTGGACGCCAGCACGCATTGGATTCTGCGCGCATACTATACAGACCGCCGGGTGCTGTTTGGCTTCTGTTTCGGCAACGAGGCGTTTTTCATGCTGATCTATGTTCTGCATTATGTGAACGGCATGGCGTACTGGCTGGTGGCCGCATTGGCGGTACTGGCAGGCCCGGTGTGTGTGGTCAAGAACCTTATTAATGCTGTGCAGCTGTATGAGTCGGCCAAGGATCTGGCGCGCCTGGACGCGGCTCAGCTGAATCGCGAGCGGGCAGCGAGGGAATAGAAATAAATTTGGTGATTTTCTTTAACTGATCCTGAGTGCCTGGACATGTGACGTATGCACTCCCTTTTTTCAATGCATGTCTCCGAGTCGCAGGTGGCCAGGGGGCACGCTACTACCTGTGCCTCCTGCCAATACTGCGATCAACAGAGGGCTCCTTTTGTGTCTCTGACACCCACCATTACTTTTTTACCACTACTACCCATGTCCGGCCTTATTATGCGCGAATTCTTGGACAGAATTGCCGCAGGGCGAATTCCCTCCGGCAACTACGGCAGTGCCATCGACCTGCAAATAGCCACAGCCGACGCAAAGCAGCGCCGGGTGACCTACGAATACACGGTCACAGCCTCGGAAGTCTCGCGTAACTACCTGGACGAAGGCTGGCTGGCCACCGTAACCGACAATGCAACCGACCCGCTTATCTGCGCAGTGGCCGACACCCGCAATACCTTCACGACCTCGCTGACTGTTAATAATCTGGAGAAGATCGAGGCTGGCGTGCGTCTTGAGATCGAGTGCCGGGTTATCATGTTCCAGGGGCGCATGCTGCAGGCGACCGCAGTGTTCCGCGATGCAGCCAAGCCCGGGACAGTGTATGCGATGGGCTTGCATACTATGGTCTACAAAGACCACGTCGGCCAGGTGCCGGGCGGCGTGTCGCTGGCCAGGCTGTGAAATCCACATGTACTTTTTTGGCTAAGAAAAAAGTATCCTTTGGTCATGTGCGATGAGGATTAACCCCACCTTTTTTTCACATGTAATGGTGCGAGACAACACACCAAATGAAATGTACGCAACCTGCTCTCCTTCCTACCATTTTCTTTTTGCGGTTAATGAACAATGGACTCGGTATCTTACTTTGGCGAGGATGTCGGCACCGAAGTCGATTCGGTGGACCTGGACGTCGGCATCCTGACTCTAACCTTCATCGCCACAGACAATCACATCACCGATGCTGGCACTCTCGATGAGGGCCTGGTCGCCACCATAGCCGACAACAACACATCCACGCTCCTGGCCGTTTTTGGCACCGCTAGAGGCGGCTCTGTGGTCACATCCGTATCTGTCTCGCTCTCCGTGCAGGCATGCGCAGCGATCGCGCCAAACACGCCTGTCGAGGTCATCTGCAAAGTGACGAACCCGCAGCTGTCCCACCTGCATGCACTGGCGACATTCAGAAGCACTACCGACCCGACCGTTGTCTATGCGGTCTGTGGCCACACAAAATTCGCAAAGGACGTGCTTGGGAAACTGTGAAAATTTCCCAGAGTGGCTCCAGAGAACAGAATTTCCCGCGCGCAAGATCGGATGCCCTCGGCGCACCCATCCCTCCGGAGGAAAACTCGAACCTCCGTGCATGCTAACGTGAAAAAGAAAAAGAAAAAAGCTTAATCCAGTTTCCTTTTCCTGCCTTCTTTATAAACTCTTTCTTTAATCTCTACACTATGTCGCTGCCCACAAATCCGTCTGATGCCGAGCTGCTCCAGGCCCTCAATGACCGCCAGAGCCGCACAAACGCCTACCTGTACTACGGGATCCAGGTCCAGCCTCGGATCACCCATGTTGACCAAGCGAACTGCGAGATGAGATGCGAAATCCTGGTCACAGAGAACGACATTGGCGCGTCCGGCACCTTGGACGAAGGCTGGCTAGGTACTGTCACTGATAACACCACGGCCATCATTATCGGTGTCATGGGGGAGCGCGGTCGGGCATCGGTTTCGACGGCGATCTCTGTCCAGGGTGTTATGCCAGTACGCCCCAACACCCTGGTTGAGATGTGCTGCAAGCTGACCAACCGCGGCGGAATCCAGCCCCATGCCACCGCCGTGTTCAGGGACAAGATGAAGCCCGAAACCGTCTATGCCGTGGGGAGCCATACAAAGTTCTACAAGAACAACCTGGTTGTCACGCAGCCTAAAATCTGAGCAAGAGGCATTCTTTAATGTGTCGGCTGCACCCGATCCATGTTTCAAAACTGAATATACATATCATTCGTCATTTTCCTAGCTGGCAACAAAGGAATAAACCGCATGGCGACCATACGGTATCAGCTGCTGAAATTGGATGCCACGCTAAAACCCACCAAGGGAAAAGCCCAGTGCACTGGCTGGTGGTTGCTGATTGACTGCCTTTCTATGCAAGAGACGCCTCATAGTTTAACGAATAGTGGGTTATTCCTCTCCTTGCCTCTACATGCCCCTTCCAATTCATGCACATTCAGTTGTAGTATTATCCAGCGATGCCAAACCCACCACGCTATGGCATGATCGAGTTCTTCAACACTATTCGTACTGACGCTCGAATCTCTGCATTCTATGTTAACAAGCTTATCACCAACGACAAGATCGGCATCCCCAGCACCCTGGATGAAGGATGGATCACTACTGTCACCGACAACTTGACCAGTTCGATCATCAAGGCTGCTGACCCCGGCAGCCTCAGTGCCACGACCGCTCTGACTTCCAAGGTTCTCTGACCGATCAAGCCCGGCACGCGCATAGCCATCGAGAGCCGCCTCATCAGCATCACCCAGCCTCTCTCGGCTGCCGCTGTGTTCCGTGATGCCCAGAACCCGGACCTGGTCTATGCGACCGCCCAGCACACAAACTTCTACACAAGGGAACTAGAAGCCACGATGAAGGCGCGGATCTAGATAGCCGAAAAGCCCCGGTACACATGACTTCCCGAAGTCCGGGACCGGAGTTTTGGTGTAAAAATCAACCCAACCACTGCCAAGCATATGAAAAGCCCGCGCTATTTTTTTTCATTTCTTCCTAACTCTACACTTTTATGTATTTTTGTCACCGCTACTAATTTCATACACAATGACCGCTGCACCTGAATTCACGTCGCCCGTGCCCGCCGAGGAGCTGACCCGCCGCGCCGAGACATACCACAAGCAGCTGCTGGCCAGCAACGTCAAGCTGACAACGCCGCCGGTCTCGCGCCTGCCAGCTCGTCAGCATCAAGCCCACTGGCGCCAAGGGCGACCGGGTCACCAGCGCCTTCCTGACCTTCACATTCAGCGTCGAGAACACCGATTTGCAATACCTGGGGCACGATCCACGGCGGCTGCGTGTTCACTCTGTTCAATGCGGCCGGCAAAAATCGCCACTGCCGTGGTTGCCGATGGCGCAAAGAAGATTGTGTCGACCGACCTGACCACGAATTACCTGGCGGGCGTGCCGGTCAACTCGACTGTGACCCTGGAGATCGAGTGCCTGCGGACGACAAAATCTATTGGCTTCCTGCGTGGCTGTATCAAGGACGAGAAGGGCAATTTGGCATACATTGCCACGCAGAATGTCTCGTTTGAGCTGTAACCTTTTTATAGAACACATACATATGGCTTTGCTCTGTATAACAATACACATTCTGCTATCGCTCCAGTAGCCATTTACATATCACATGGAATATCACACGGTAAGAGCCAAGTCTCTCCTTTCTGTATTCTTCTCAGCATTATCCTCATATAGTGTGGCAAGTCTGCATGCATCACCACACCACCAAGTAGCGGATGCTAATGTACCTACGGATCAAACGGCTACAACATCTATGCCAAAGAAAAAACCAGCATTGCTATGCCCAACACATCTAAAACAGTACCGGGCTGAGCGATGTACTCGATATCACCGACACATAAAAAAGAACGGCGACCACCGAGGGTGGCAGCAAAAATTCTGTGGAGGACCTGGGTATCGATCCCAGTGCCTCACGCATGCGAAGCGCGCGCTCTACCATTTGAGCTAGACCCCCAGATCAGAAGATTCAGAACCAGCAACTAATCCGATTCCGTTCCAAATTTCTATTTTCTTTGAAAATTAAGCTTATAATAATATTTTCTTTTGATTTCGCTTTACTTCCAGCAGATGCTATGAACAGGCTTCAAACATCAATGGTTGTGTTTCCTGATAATAAATACATGGTGTTCTGCATTGGTAGTTGCAGAGAATCCAAATATGTAGGTTAGCTATATGGATATATAATCTAGACATCGCTCAGCGCTTGAATTCCTGTCCACAGAACACAGAGTATCTAGGGTTTTCACTGTACGTGGAAACTCGAAGTTAACGATTGTCCCACCCATTGGTATAACCTTAGTATCGATAATTACCAAATCAAAAGACTATATACTGCCTAGCTCTTTCTGGTAAATAGTAACTGATGCAGTAGTGGAATGCAATGGCCAAGGGAATAAAAAGGGAAGGGACCTACCAGAATTGAACTAGTGACCTATTGGACTGCAGCCAATTGCTCTTACCCCTGAGCTAAAGCCCCTTGGATGCTGCCGGTCGAGTGTCGATTCTGCGCCGATCGCCCGTTGAAAATTTTGGCCTGAAAATCTCAGTCGGGAGTTGCCAGAATAGCAGTAATACGAAACAGCACATTCGTCATTTGACGATTTTAGACTCTCTCCTCAAACATGACCCAAGCAATCGCTGCAGCATTCAGATGCTGTGATTATGCTGGTCTATACAATAACTGCATCTAAAGCTATGTCTCCCAGCTAGTCGTCTTTCCATATGTAGCAACTAGGGGTCATGAACTCGTGTACGAGCTTACATGGAAGTGAGCCAAACGCTATTTGTCTCCCATCA